>NC_048319.1:12689960-12692365 GCF_013100865.1 Trachemys scripta elegans | reverse complement strand
GGGACCGTGCACGCTGCTCCGTTATCGTAGGGTAGCTCGGCCTGGCAGGACCGTGCACGCTGCTCCGTTATCGTAGGGTAGCTCGGCCTGGGGGACCGTGCACGCTGCTCCGTTATCGTAGGGTAGCTCGGCCTGGCAGGACCGTGCACGCTGCTCCGTTATCGTAGGATAGCTCGGCCTGGGGGACCGTGCACGCTGCTCCGTTATCGTAGGGTAGCTCGACCTGGCAGGACCGTGCAGGTGCTTTGCCATTGCCTGGCCCTGCTGCCTAGGTGTGCAGGCGGGTGCATCCGAGGCGCTCTTCACCCAAGTGCTAGGCCTGGCTTGGACTAGCTGACACGTTAGCTACCCCCGGGCAGAGAGCGGCCTGGGCTGACCCCTGAGCGTGCCCCTTCCCGACGCTCTCCCCTCGCTCCCCGGTCGGTTCCAGCCACAGACCCTGCATGCTGCTGTTCTCGCCCCCCGAGCCACTTTAACCCCCCTGCACTGCAGGAGACATTGGTGAGGCTGGAGGGGCTGGGACTGCATGGGGGCGGGGGGCTTGCCTGTTCACCCCCAGCGTCCTCGGGAGTCCAGCAGCCCCGTTGCTGCAGGACACCATTGGCACCCATGGGTGGCTGCGTGGAGGCTGGTGCCGCTCTTGGGGGGGAAGATGCCCCGGCTGCCCCCTGTGTCATGCCCGAAACGCCCAGCACACACCAGGCGCGGACGGTGGGTGGGAGTCACATGACTCCTAGACAAATTAGAGGATTCCTAGACAAATTAGAGGATTGGGCAGAAAAAAACCTGATGAGGTTCAACAAGGACAAGTGCAGAGTCCTGCACTTAGGACGGAAGAATCCCATGCACTGCTACAGACTAGGGACCGAATGGCTAGGTAGCAGTTCTGCTGAAAAGGACCTAGGGGTCACAGTGGACGAGAAGCTGGATATGAGTCAACAGTGTGCTCTTGTTGCCAAGAAGGCTAACGGCATTTTGGGCTGTATAAGTAGGGGCATTGCCAGCAGATCGAGGAACGTGATCGTTCCCCTTTATTCGACATTGGTGAGGCCTCATCTGGAATACTGTGTCCAGTTTTGGGCCCCACACTACAAGAAGGATGTGGAAAAATTGGAAAGAGTCCAGCGGAGGGCAACAAAAATGATTAGGGGTCTGGAGCACATGACTTATGAGGAGAGGCTGAGGGAACTGGGATTGTTTAGTCTCCAGAAGAGAAGAATGAGGGGGGATTTGATAGCAGCCTTCAACTACCTGAAGGGGGGTTCCAAAGAGGATGGAGCTCGGCTGTTCTCAGTGGTGGCAGATGACAGAACAAGGAGCAATGGTCTCAAGTTGCAGTGGGGGAGGTCCAGGTTGGATATCAGGAAAAACTATTTCACTAGGAGGGTGGTGAAACACTGGAATGCGTTACCTAGGGAGGTGGTGGAGTCTCCTTCCTTGGAGGTTTTTAAGGCCCGGCTTGACAAAGCCCTGGCTGGGATGATTTAGCTGGGAATTGGTCCTGCTTTGAGCAGGGGGTTGGACTAGATGACCTCTTGAGGTCCCTTCCAACTCTGATATTCTATGATTCTATGATTCTATGACTGATCACCTGCATTGGGGTAGTGCCCACCAGAGGCGAGGTGCATGGCCCATTAGCGTGGGGTTTCTGTGCCTAGCGCCAGGAATCCGGGCTGAACACAGGCAGCAGAGTGGGGAGAGGCTGGGAAGGAGAGCGGGCGACAGAACACGGACCGGAGCGTGTGGCCACCAGGGAGCAGCAGGCTCAGTCAGGTGGGTGGGAGGGCAGCCACGGGACCCCTTGGACGTGGTGATATTAGGGTCTGTACGAACCCTGGGGCCGAATCTATCTCCCAGCACCGCAACAGAGCAGTGGGAGCCTGGACGCAGGGCCTGGGGCAGCATGGGGACAGGTGAAATCAATTAGCTCCTGCAGCTGGCGTGTCAGCCAGGACGCAGGGCAGGGCACTGCTGGCAGGAAGCTCACAGCACAGAGCAGGGCACTCTCTCACTGCCCCCCCTCCACCCTGCTGGCACCGGGGCAGCCCAAGGAGCAGGGCCCCTTTTCTCTCTCTCGCTGCCTGGTTCCAGGTGGATCCCACCTCAGGTGCTCCTGTCCCCACCCAGCCTGGCCGGCTCTGGGGAGAGCTGCCCCCGTCCTCCCACGCCTCACCCCGATCCTGCCCCCGCACACTGCAGCTGGCCCCCCTGTGCCTGCTCCCCGCACCCCGGGAGGGAGCCCACAACACGCGGCTCTGCAGGAATCCGCCCGGGATGCTCCGGAGGCCCCAGCACAATCGATCGATTCCTGGGACTCTGCCAAGCTGCTGACTTTCATGCATGACCTCCCCGGCCACGGAGCACTGCCCCCCCCGCAGACCACTGGGCCCCGCCCCAGGCCCCCC
>NC_048319.1:12664365-12689901 GCF_013100865.1 Trachemys scripta elegans | reverse complement strand
GCCCCGCCCCGGCCCCCCAGCCCCCCCGCTACCCTCCAGCCCCAGAGCTCTGCCCCCCCTGCACACTGCTGGGCCCCGCCCCAGGCCCCCCAGCCCCCCCACTACCCTCCAGCCCCAGAGCTCTGCCCCCACTGCACACCGCTGGGCCCCACCCCAGGCCCCCCAGTCCCCCCGCTATCATCCAGCCCCAGAGCTCTGCCCCCCTCCCCGCACACCGCTGGGCCCCGCCCCAGGCCCCCCAGCCCCCCCGCTACCATCCAGCCCCAGAGCTCTGCCCCCCCCCCTGCACACCGCTGGGCCCTGCCCCAGGCCGCCCAGGTCCCGCTCGGTTCTCATCGGGGGAAGGGGCACGTCACGGGGTGACTCGGAGGGGGGAGGCAGAGGAAAGCTGGAGAAGGGGCCCAGTGGGGAGCTCCGAGCCAGAGCCAAAGGGCGCACGGGGGGCTGGGAGCCGGGGATTCGGTTCAGCTCATTTGAGAACCGCTGCGGGTCTGGTCAGTGTCTGTGGGTGGGGGGAGACGACATGACTGCTGCCTCCCCAGCACAGCTAAGGAGACTGAGGCAGTGACAGGGGACGGGACTTGGCCAAGGCCACACAGCAGAGGCAGGGAACAGAACCCAGGAGTCCGGGCCCCCAGCTCTCCGTTCTCACCACTGGGCCACGCTGCCTCCACCTCCAGCCACTTTTAAACAGATCTTAAAATCTCGTCCCCGAGAAGGGAGCCGGCTTGGCTGGGCTGCCTCTGCCAGGGGGCCCTGAGGCCCCAGCACCCGCCAGGCTGCTGGAGGTGGCTGGGAGCCAGCTTTGGGGTGCAGGGCCCCTGCTTGCTGGGAGCGGGGCAATGCCCAAGGATCAGCCGGAGCTCTCTGCCGCGGCAGGGCACAGGCCGAGCCCCCAGGCCTGCGAGCCCCCGGGCTCAGAGCCAGCACCCCCCAGCCAGGCCACAGTGTCAGCACGGCACTAGGGGGACCTGGGGGGATCTCAGGACGAGGACGAGGGAGGAAAACTGTTGCCCAGGTGCCAGAACTGCTTCCTCCCTCAGGAGAGGGGCAGAGAAAGAGAAAGAGAAAGAGCAGTGGGGGGAAAGGGAGAAAGCAGGCAGCTCCCAGCGCTCACTCCCGACCCGCAGCCCCCTGCTAGCCCAGCCCTGGGCTCCCCCCACAGCTCTGCCGGTGCCCCTCACTCCCGACCTGCAGCCCCCTGCTAGCCCAGCCCTGGGCTCCCCCCACCCCACAGCTCTGCCGGTGCCCCTCACTCCCGACCCGCAGCCCCCTGCTAGCCCAGCCCTGGGCTCCCCCCACAGCTCTGCCGGTGCCCCTCACTCCCGACCCGCAGCCCCTGCTAGCCCAGCCCTGGGCTCCCCCCACAGCTCTGCTGGTGCCCCTCACTCCCGACCCGCAGCCCCTGCCAGCCCAGCCCTGGGCTCCCCCCACAGCTCTGCCGGTGCCCCTCACTCCCGACCCACAGCCCCTAGTAGCCAAGCCCCGGGCTCCCCACACACCCTTGCTGATTGATGGCAGTGACGGCTCCTTGTACAAACTGTTCCCACGACTAATCCCGCATGGCCTGTGCTCTCCCCGGAGCCTGGCACCGGCAAGGGGGGTTCTGCCTCCCTGGGCAGCTCTCCCCAGCACCCTGAAGCTCCAATGCTCAGCAGGGAGCCCGTGAGAAGCCCTGGGGGGTCCCGGCTGAGTGCCCTCAATCACGGCGCTGACCAGCCTGTTAGCAGCTGGGGCCCAGCATTTCCAACCACCCTCGAAGGCAGCGACATCACGGGGCTCCCCCGCCCCCTCGGCGCCAGCCCTCGGCCGCCCGGCCCCGCTCTCTCGCCCTGCGCGACGGGGCGCAGTCAGATCACCCACACCGGGGGCTGAGCCAGCACCCCCAGGGCTGGGAACATGGGTGGGGCTGTGCCCTGGGGGATTCTCCGGGACCCCAGCCTGGGGGCACCCAGGGTCTCCCCCCAGGGTAACTGCAGCCGTCCAGGGGCAGGGATGTTATCCGGGCCGGGGCAGTTCCCACACGGTGGGGGGTGGGAGGTGGGTCTGGAGGTGTCTCAGAATCACTGGGGGCTCTCCAGCCACCGACACCTCGCTGGGCGAGCCGGGGGGCCCTGGGCTTTGTGCCCAGGAAAGGCGGGCAACTCCGCAGGTTGTGCCTGGACCCTGGGGCCAGGAGACGCTGTAGTTGTGCCCAGCCTGGCTGGCGTACGGCCTGGTCCCCGCCGCGGCCCAGTCAGGCCTTTGAAGCTCTGGCCAAGGCTCTTGCCTCGAGCAAACAGCTGCCCGCGTGTGCTGGGGAGGGCCGGGCGGTGCCAGGGCCGGGCGCCGCCCCACACAATAAGGGCCTGTCTTCACCTGGCGGAACGTGCCCCCCCCCACAGCAACAGGGGACAGAAACAGACTCCTCCCTCCCCACCTCAGCGGCTGTAAAGCAAATGGGGGAGGTGGCACCTCAGCCTCTGTTCCCAGCTCTGCATGCAGGGGCAGGGGCAGGGGCAGGACTGCTTAGAGCAGGGAGCCAGGATGCCTGGGTTCTCTCCCCGGCTCTGGGAGGGCAGTGGGGTCTAGTGGACAGGGCAGGGAGCCATGGGGCACAGGACCAAAAGGTCCCTCTATGGCTCTGTCATTGACTCTCTGTAACCTCAGACAAGTCACCTCATTAACGCTGTGAAGCCTGGATCCAAACTTTCCTGAGGCCCCAGGGGCACCTGGTTGAGTCTATCTGTGCCTCAGTTTCCCCATCTGTAAAATGGGGACAGTCCTGCCCGCAGGGGGTTTCTCAAGGACTGGTCACTGCTCCCAGACCCTCCGAGGCCAGCACTTGGAGCACCAAGTGTTATGGCCGCGGCAGGGAGGGGATGAGGCCAGGCTGGGGGCTCGGGCAACAAGGTGTGATGGCGGGAGGGGGGGGCAGAGGCTCTGTGTGGGGAACACAGTGGGGCGGTAGGTCTGAGGTGGGGCACTGGGACCTTCCCACAGCCCTGGGGCCATGCTGGGCACCATAGGGCATGGAGGGGGGCAGCAGGCAGGAGGGAACTGATCCCCAATTCAGCTTCCTCATGGGTTCCTAAAGGTGGGGTGATCCCGCCCCTGGATCCCCCCAGACTCTGGGAAAGGACGGAACCAGATCAGCCCCCTCCCGTAAGGCAGAGCCACTGCTGGGGGAGGGGCTGGGAGAAGGTGGGAGGGACTGGGGGGGCAAAGGATCCCGGGGTGGGTGGAAGGAGCAGAGAGGGCCCAGCGCTGGGCTCAGTCCGTTATCGGTGCAGTGGGGGTGGGGGGGGCACAGGCTGCTCCCGGCTGATAACGGGGGACCAGGGAGGCGCCACGTTAACGAACCCTCGCCTGGCCTTAACCCTTTCGCTGCTGCAGGAGCTGGGGTGGGGGCGAAATGTCCAGCCCTCGCACGGCTTAGCCCCGGGCCAAATTCTCCCCCAAGGAGAGGGGGGCCGGGGGGATGCGGCCTGGACTCCCATTCTCTCCACATCGGTCCCTCTCTGGGGGTGCCACATTTCAGGGGGGCTGCCTGGGGGCAGTGATGGGGTCAGCCTGGGTCACCTGGACTGGGGGGGGGAGCGAATGGGGGCTGCGAGGAAGTGAGACAGAGACAGGCTGGAGGCCAGGTCTGAGCGAGAGACCTCGGGGGCGAGTCCGTCTCTGCCATGCTGGGACTGTGGGCGTGTGTGTGTGTGCGTGTGAGGGGCTGGCTATGGGGCGGAGGGGAGGGGGTGTGTGAGGGGCTGGCTATGGGGCGGAGGGGAGGGAGGCATGTGAGGGACTGGCAGAGGCTGCGGGTCGGGAGTGAGGGGCACCGGCAGAGCTGGTGGGGGGACCCCAGGGCTGGGCTGGCAGGGGCTGCGGGTCGGGAATGAGGGGCACCGGCAGAGCTGGTGGGGGGAGCCTAGGGCTGAGCTGGCAGGGGCTGCGGGTCGGGAGTGAGGGGCACCGGCAGAGCTGAGGGGGCAGGGCTGGGCTAGCAGGGGGATCAGGGATCTCTGGCAGGGCGGGGGCTGGAAGTTTGCCCAGTAGCGGCTCTCAGCAGCCTGGCTTTACTGCCTGGTTTGGCTCCAAGGAGGAGGCCACTGGAAGTGTTAGCTGGGCCCTGCCAGGCACTGACACAGGGCGCGAGGATGCCTGCGAGCTCCTTGCACCCAATTCCCCTGGCTCCAGCTGCCACTTCGTGCTTTTACAAGCCCAGAAATTTCAACCAACTCCACAGAACCGAAGCAGCTGAGAGCTGGCAGCGCCAGCAGGCGGGGGGGGGGGAGGAGGCAAGGGGGCATGACGGCTGGGCTGTCCCCCTGCACAGACCCGGGGACACCAGGCAAATGGGCAGGGGGAGGAGTGCAGAGCCTGCCTTGGCTGGGCTGAGTTGTGTGCAGAGATGCGGCCGGAGATAATACGCCCCCGGCCCGGCCAATGCTCCCTGAGCCCCAGCTTCTCCCACCTGGGGCTCCCCCCACAGCTGTGCCCACAGCTCAGGGTTCACAGCATCAGCTAGAAGGCTCTCGCCCCTCACCCCATGCAAAGTACAGGCCAGTGGGTCAGCTGTATCACAGGGTGTGATGGTTTGGAATCATCTTTTACTGAGCCAGCATAGCCTAGTGGCTAGAGCCCTGGACTGGGACTCAGAAGACCGGGGTTCTATCCCTGGCGTGGCCTGCTGGGTGACCTGGGGGAAATCACTTCTCCTCCCTGTGCCTTGGTTTCCCCATCTGTACAATGGGGATAAAGACTATGACCTGCTTGTAAAGCGCTTTAAGATCTACAGAGGAGAAGGCCCAGATGCCCTGAGGAAGGGGCTGCTGCTGGCAGGCAGGGAGCTGTCTTAGCTTCCCCTCCCACTGGTCTAGCATAACAGCTTGTCTACACCTGAAAGCTAATTCAGATTAAGGTAGGGTGTGAATTTACAGCAATAACTAATCCGGGATAAGCATGTCTGCATGGGAATGCCCCATAGGGGCTAGGCCGGTTCATTTCCCCCAGCAGGATCAGGGCCAGAAAGCCCAATTTCAGATCTCAGCTGCACCGGTGTAAATCTGGAGTGACTCTGGAGTCACACCCGGTAGCGTCAGTGAGATCCAGGGGTTTCCATCAAACCCTGGGTTGTTTCTCTTTGATCGCGGAACACCCCAGCCCCGCCCCTCCGTCCCCCCCATCACACACGGGCCGGCTCGGTTCCGCCTTAAGTGGGGACGCGGCGCCACCTTAAGAGGCGGCCGGGGCCGGCGGCAGCTCCGGAGCCTTATCAGCTGGTCAGGTGACTCCGGGACCCAGACGTCTGGGGTCAAGGTCGGAGGCAGCGGGGGAGGTGCTGGGGGGGCGGGGTCTCCCCAGACGCGCCCCCCCCGCGGCTGGGCGCTGCCGCAGCACCCATGGGAGAGCCGAGCCGAGGCGCGCGGCTGGAGCAGCTCTGTCTGCGGGAGGCTGGGGCGCGGGCAGACCCGGCTCCAGCCTGGCTGGGGCGACTCCGGATTGACCCCGGGGTCAGAGAGGGCAGATCCGAGCCAAGGTGCGCCCCAGCCCCTGCAAACACAGGGACCCCCCCCCCCCACCCACACTTTATTACACTTTCTGGTCTGGCTCCTTCGCCCCCAGAGGAGCCCGCGGAGGGAGCAGGCGTGGAGCAGAATGCTGATGCCCACCTCTCCCCAGGCCTGCCCCACCACAGCCTGCCAGGTCACCGGGCCCCCCCACGCCCCTGCCCCAGGGCACACTTCAGAGCGGAGCCTTCCCCGGCCTGCCCTGCTGCGTCTCTCGGGGGGAGGTAGGAGGGTGCAGTCAGAGGTTTCCTCTTTCTGCTCCGGAGAGGGGCTCTTTGGAGCTCCCGGGGTGCCCCCCGCACTGCAGCGGGGTTTGTGCTGGGGAGGCAGAGACGCATGAGAGAGAGGGAGATTTGCACCCCACATTTGTTGTATTGGGGTGGCACAGTCCCATCCCTCCCAGCTGCTCTCTCTGCATTCCCCACAGGCTCCCCTCCACCCCTGGAGAACAGCACCCCCCCGGCATGCCGCATCCCCGCCCGGCAGAGAGGAGCAGCCACGCTCGGCATTACGGCGGCAGAAATACCAGTCACAGCGTTCCCTGGCGGCGCCCTCCAGAGGCAGGTGTGAAATTCGATTGGCTGCCCCAGCCGGGCCCAGCGTGTGACTATGACGACGCATGCTAACGTCACACCCCGCTCTGGGCCGCCGCACAGTAGGCGACTGACCCCTTCCAGGAGAGACCCGGTGGGGAGCCAGAGACAACCACGGGGCCTGTCTGTGTCCAGCAGCCTCTGCCGAGAATCCACCTGAGATTAATTAAGGTGCTAACTGATTGAGAAAAGCAGAATCCAGTGGGCACAGACACCTGGTCCCAGAGCCCGGCAGCCCCCCAGTATTCACGCACGCGATGCCGAGCAGCAGCAGGGTCTGCTCTGCTCCCAGGACGGCGCCCCCGCCCCTCGCCATCCCCGCGACCTGCCACCCCAAGCCGGCTGGCTCAGCCGCAGAAGCACCACCCTGGCGGGAGAGGGGAAAGCACATAAATCAAATGTCTTCTCCGATTTCCCCAGCGTACGCGTTGGCTCCTCGCGTGATTGACGGCGTTGGCAGGTCCCCTTTGCTGGAACGGCAGCCGCTGAAATGCCCACTTGGCTCAGTATCTGCCCGTGGGCCTGGGCTAGGACGCTGGGAGTGGGGGCTCTCCCCTCTGCCGTTGGCTGGGGAGGGGCAAGGCCTGCCCGAGCCCAGCAGAGATCTCGGGGGTCCCGAGGCGATCCCTGCAGCAAAGTCCTCGCCTGCCTGGCTTGTTTCAGATTAGCTCCCTGGGGCTCTGGCCTGGCCCCTCTAGTCCCGGAGCCAGGCACAGCGAGAGCCTGTGGCACCCATGACTGGGCTGGGAATGGAAGGGCCAGGGTCTCTGCCTCGGGCGGAAGCCAGTATCTACCAATCCATTGCAAGGAGCAATCCCAGGCCAAGTCGCTGAACTTCTCTGAGTGCAGCGGGGTCCTGAGTCCTGCTGCACCCACATTCCCACTGCAGTGTTGGCCCCATTTCCCGGGCTCTGGTCCCATGCTCCCACTCCCCGTGCCACCCAGACCCCCCCCCTCCCATCTGCCTGGGCTTGTGCTGGGCTCTGAGTGGGATCCCAGACACAAGTCAGATGCTCCCAGGGCTGGGGCTAAATCTCCTTCTGCATCGTGTGTGGATTAAAGTCTTGGAATCAAACGGTGGCCTTGACTGCAGCAAACCTCCCCAGATCCCAGCCGCGGGGCAGCCAGAGGGCAAACGCTACTTCCCTTCCGCCGACACAGTCCCTTGTTCCGTCCCCATCCGCGCCGGCCAGGGCGGGTCACGCTCCGGGCTCTGGGATCAGCACGTGGCCCCAGAGCGTGTGCTGAGGGCGGGGAGAGGGCTCTAGCGGGACCCCAGAGGTTCCGCCCATGCTGAAGGGAGAATGCACAATCTGGAGGGGGAATCACAGAGAGCCAGCCGGCGAGACCAGGGCCCAACAAATCACTCACAGTGCATGAGCTTCCAGCCTCGGTGAGCCGTAGCCGGTCCCTTGTGGCCCCAAACATCCTGCACCGGAGCGGGTCTGTCAGAGTGCCGGGTACCAGCGCGGGACAGCAACCCGCCGGGGACAAACAACAGACCTGAATTCCTGCTTCACATGCCAGCTAACCCTCTTGACACACACGTGGCTAAGGCTCTAGCATGGGACACCTGGCTGTACGCCCAACTCTGACACACACCTGCCGTGACACCTCGGGCAAGTCACGTCCCTGTGCCATGCCTCAGTTCCCCCTCTCCCCCCAGTGTTTTGTCTATTTAGAGTGGGAGCTTTTCAGGGAAGAGCCATCCCGTAGGTCCAGCTCCACTGGAATCAATGGAAGTAAGGTGCCCGGGGCTTAGTCTGAGTGATGCCCAAGCTTGAATCCATTTTTCCCATGGAGCCAAGTCCTCGCTCGGTGTCTGTACAGCACCAAGCCCAGCGGAGCCTGGGGGTGCTACCGTCAGAAATAACAACAGCATCCTCCCCAGCCCAGCACAGCCACAGGCCACTGCTGCGTGGCCAGGGAGAAACCCAGCGTTGGCTCCTACATGCTAAAGCCGGGGAAGCCCAGGCAGCCCCTCGGGGTCAGGGAACGCAGGCGGGCACTGCAGCCTCATCCCCTCCCTCGGGAGCTGGGTCTGCAGTCTCAGCAGAGCTCCCACAGCCGGAACCGGCCCCGCCCGTCGGTCCCGGTCCAGATTTATCACCACGGCCCCCGGGCTGTGCTCTGGGGGAACCTGGCCACAGTGGAGTCACTGGGGATTATTGCACCCTATAGTATTTTCTCGGCACCTCTGCAAATCAGGGCAGCTGGAAAGCCAGGGGCCCAGAATCAGCAGCCAGCACTGAAACCGTGGCATGAACTGTGATGTGGAGCCCCCGACCTCGGAGCTCCCTGCCGCGTCTCGGGGGCAGAACGAAGGCCGATATTCCTGCAGGGCTTCCCGTGGGGGCATCACCTCCCAGCTCTTACCAATGCCTCTGTGCATGGAGCCGGCCTTGCCAACTACCACGTGCCCTTGCCACACACTGTCTCCTCAGCCCCAGCTCTGTCTCCACTCTCACTGCCCGGGCGGGGCTGGGCTTTCCCCTGGCATTTCACCTGCTGCCCCACATTCCCAGCCCTGCCCGTATTCCTGCCCACGGGCCCAGTCCCTCTGGCTGCCCCCGCGCTGCGAGCAGAGCTGGCTGGCTCAGCACCTGCCCTTCTGGGCTCTCATTGCAGGTGAATGCAGCCCCGCCAAGGCCGGGATCCCTGCCCCCCCGGCACCCAGGCAGCCCCCCCTTCTCCCCCAAGATGCACTGGGTAGGGGCTGTCCCTGCACTGCCAGGTCACCCTTCAATGCACTCCGCAGCCACATGGCCCCAGGGAGGGGAGCTGCCCTTGCTGTTGGCTGGGGAGCACCCGGAGATGGCGCGACGGTGGGTGGGTGCCTAGATCCCGCAGGGGGGCACATGCCGCATTCCGAAGGACCCCAAGACTGCACACAACCGCCCTGCTCCCGCCCCACCACTGACATACAGCCACCTCTGGCAACTCACCAAGGACAAAACCACCCAACAGCCAGGATCCATTCCAGATGGGCAGGAGATGGCACACCCAGGCTGGCATTTACACCAAGGCTTACATTGTGGGAGACCCCAGGAAAAGGAGCAGGGTTGGGGGCTGTGCCGCATTTGGTGGGAGTGGGGAGGGACTGAGGATCCGGGCAGCTGGCAGGGAGTTGGGTGGCTGGGGCACCGGTCCCTGAGACAGAGAATTGGGGGCGAGTTGGTTTCCAGGTTCATCTTTGCAGGTCAAAGTCCCCCAAACAGGGAAGAACTGGGCCTGGATTCCTGCCAGCTGGGGATGGCCTCTGGGCACAGCCCCGTCCCCTCCCGCAGTGCCAGGCGGCAATGCAATGCAAACCCAGCCCCGGACGGCGCCTACCTCTCTCTCGGACGAAGTAGGCCAGGTAGAGGTCGAGCTCCTTGACGGAGACGCTGATGTGGTGGGGCTGGACGCACAGGATGGGGTTGGTGCACTGGGCCGCCTTGACCAGCCGCTCCCCGTCCGTGCTCTCCAGCGGGATGCCCTTGAAGAGGATCACCATGACCAGGTCCAAGCGCCACACCTTGTCGGCTTGGCGCAGGCAGTCGATGCGCCGCATCTTGCCCTTCTGGTCGGGGTTGGAGAGGACGCAGCATGAGGGCTTCTTGCCCGTGATGGAGAGCACAAAGTCCTCCCGGAACTCGGGCCGGATGTCCTTGCGTAGCTTGGCCAGCAGCCGGGACGCCCACTTCTGCTTGACCTCGGGCTTCTCGTTCAGCAGCTCATCCTTCACCGCCCTCTCCTCGTCCTTCGTCATCCTCTTCTCGTGCTTCTTGAAGTACTTGCGCTTGCGGGCCTGCAGGTTGAACCACGTGTAGGCGAAGGCCCGGACGTGGGGGAGCAGCGCCTCGATGAACGGATGGAACTCATCCTGCAGGAGCAAGCAGACAGGTCGGGCCGTCAGGACAGACGCACAGACAGGCAGGACCACGGGGGGCACCATGCACAGGGGGAGTCTGTAGGGCCCATGGTTCCGTGGGAACATAACATAGTATTGAGGGGAGCAGCTGGGCATCAGGACTCCTGGGTTCTCTTCCCAGCTATGGAAAAGAAGGGGAATCTAGCGGTTAGAGCTTGGGGACCGAGAGACAGGACTCCTGGGTTCTCTGACCGAACTGGGAATAGAACCCAGGAGTCCTACTCTGGCTTCCTACTACTCTAAGCACTGGCCTCCACTGGGGACCTGGGACTCAGGGCTGCTGGATACAAGGGGAGTGGTGTCTAGTGGTTAGAGCAGGGCAGGCTGGGAGCCAGGACTCCTGGGTTCTGTTTCCAGCTTTGGGAGGAGAGTCGGGGGGTCTGGATTCCTGAGCTCTCTTCCCAGCATGTGTGCGTCCTAGCAGGGCCATGCTAGTCCCTGGGGTGTGAAGAGGTGTGTGTGTGGGGGGGTGGAACTGGTGCCTTGGGGATCCCACCCGGGGAATTTTGCTGCAGCCATTTGATAAAGCGAATTATTGCACGTTCATCATCCTCCCTGTTTAATGGACACAAATGGGCGGCCCCCGGCGGGGCCCGGCCTGGCAGCGAGGGCATTGCCAGGGGGTCGGGGTGTGTCCCCTGGGGCGGTAGGGTCGCCCGCTAGGAGCTCAGACCCTTTGCTGCCCAGCCTGGAGCTCCTGTGCCCCGCTTTGGGCCTGCTCCCGCCATGGGGTGGGGGAGCCCTCTGTCTTCTTTGGAGTAATCCCTGAGCTTACACCAGACTTAGGCCTGGGGGGTGGGGGTGAGGAGAGTCTGGATCCCCCCCCCCACACACACACCATGGCCAGCACAGCGGGAACCTGCGTTGCCAGGTGCTGTGGAGAGCGGGGCTGGGCTTGGCTCACCAGCGGCCGGCGACTGTAGAGGCTTCAACTGCCTAAACGAACCCCCTCCCCTCCCCTCTCGCCCTGACGGTCCAGCAAGCCAGGCTCAGACTGCCCCACGGCCGTGCCCGGTGTATGCCAGCCTCTGATGAAACCTGCGCCCGGCGATGAAGAGCCGGCAGACTGGATTCCTGAGCCCAGGTTGAATTCGATTCTGAGATCAGAAGCACCCAGGCTGGGTCTCTGTGCCCACCTGCATGAGTGAGCCCACGTGCTGCCTGCCAGGGAACATGGGCCAGCCCATGCACAGGGCCAAAGGGGTCCAGGCCCAGTGGCCCCTTTCCCAGACCCGACGCTGCCCAGCGGCCACGTGACCAGCAGGCCCATCCAGGGAACGCCCCAGTCACCCCACTTCTGGCCCAGCCCCCGCTCCAAAGAGTGAGTCACGCTCTGACGGTCGTTTTCCACTTGGCTAGTGTTTCCCAGAGAGTCCGTCCAAGAACAAAACCAAGAAAAGCACGTCCCCTCCGTACCCGATTTCCCCATTTCGTGGCTTGGGGGGAAGTGCCGGAAGGTGGTTACTAGGAGCGGGGAAAGGAGCGCTGTAGCAGGACCACCTGCCATTACAAAACACCCATGCCAGGTTCCCAGCCGCCTTTGCGTGTGTGCGAAGGAAGGAAAAATCCCCCCCCCCGATTTAGAACTGAGATGAAACCCAAGAGGCAGCAGGTTCTTCGTGCCAGACCTCCCTGACATTTTGGGCGCGCTGACTGCTTTGAATATGGCTCCGATTAAGGCTAATTGGGATTGCATCAGGAAAAGCCCCGCGTGCCAAGCCAGCTCTGCTCTGGCAGCACTCCGGCAATGTTTTCCTTGAGTCGCTCTGCAGCGCAGAATCTCCGCTCAGCACGATCGCATGGCAGGAGGCTGCTAACCACAACCGGAGCTGCTCCCTCCCTCACTCGGGGGCAAGATCCTTCCCTCGCCGGCCCGGCGTAAAGTGGGGGCAGCTCGACGGCGAGCAGCAGCGCTACGGCGGCATAAGAGAACGCAAGGATCCGTCCCCGTGGCTTTTAAGAAAACACAAGAACTGTGAGAAGCAGCAGTTTTGCCCAAGAATTTGGAAAGCCGTTGAAAAATTATTTTTCTTTGGACTGTGGTTCTGCTCTGAAAAATGAGTGTTTGAAAAAAAACGGCCCTTTCCTCCCATCACCCTCCGCCTCCTGGGGGTGTCCTAGGCCGGGGCTGCTGGCCCAGGTGACTAACGCAGCTTTCCTGGCTTTGGGTTCCAGCACAGCTACCCCAGAAAAGGGAGAAAGGGCCGGAGTCCGCTCCTCCTGGGGCGTCATCCACAGACCCTGTTGCCCACGGCCATGGCCACGAGAAACGGGGGTGTCCCAAGCAGGGGTGCTGGCTAGAAACCATGTATTCAAAATTTGTTATAACTACCTGCCAACAGACCTAGGGAAGTGATTTCCCCCTCTATTCGGCACTGGTGAGGCCACACCTGGAGTATTGTGTCCAGTTTTGGGCCCCCCAAGGGATGTGGACAAATTGGAGAGAGTCCAGTGGAGAGCAACAAAAATGATCAGGGGGTTGGGGCACATGAGGGAACTGGGGTTATTTAGTCTGCAGAAGAGAAGAGCGAGGGGGGATTTGATAGCAGCCTTCAACTAGATTTCATAGAATATCAGGGTTGGAAGGGACCTCAGGAGGTCATCTAGTCCAACCCTCTGCTCAAAGCAGGACTAATCCCCAGACAGATTTTTTTTTACCTCCGTTCCCTAAATGGCCCTCTCAAGGATTGAACTCAAAACCATGGGTTTAGCAGGCCAATGCTCAAACCACTGAGCTATCCCTCTCCTGAAGGGGGTTCCAAAGAGGATGGAGCTCGGCTGTTCTCAGTGGTGGCAGATGACAGAACAAGGAGTAATGGTCTCAAGTTGCAGTGGGGGAGGTCTAGGTTGGATATTAGGAAACACTATTTCACTAGGAGGGTGGTGAAACACTGGAATGGGTTCCCTAGGAAGGTGGTGGAATCTCCATCCTTAGAGGTTTTTAAGGTCAGGCTTGACAAAGCCCTGGCTGGGATGATTTAGTTGGGGTTGGTCCTGCTTTGAGCAGGGGGTTGGATTAGATACCTCCTGAGGTCTCTTCCAACCCTGATAGTCTATTATTCTAAAGGGGGGCAGCAGCCCCCCAGCGCCCCTCATTCCAGCCCCAGTCATTCCAAGCAGAGAATTGGAAGGCTACAGGGAGTCACCCCGGCCTGCAGGAAGGGACCTGCAGGCCCTTCTGACCAGCACTGATTGGTGAAGGGGGAAGCTCAGCTGGGCTCCCAGATCCCCGCCTGACTGTACCGGGGGTGGGCAATGAAAACAAATAAAAATTGAACAGGGAGCCAGGGCAGCAAGACCAAAAAAGTGTCTTCTTAGCAGCAAGCCAAGTGCCTCAGTTGCAGAGCCGCTGAGACGATGGACATGGAGCCATTCGGCCCATCTCCTCCCAGGGTCGTGTTGGGGGCAGGGTGGGAGCCAGCGCTCTGCTCGGCATGGGCGGCACAGGCCCAGGGGCAGGACCTAGGGTCTCGTCAGCATCCCGCTCTGCATAGAGCTGGGGGTTCGCTGACTGGGGACACCCGGCGTGTGCGGCTGGTGAGACGGGGAATCTGGGAAGCCAGTGGGGATAGTCCAGGGCTGCATGCGGACAGCCCGGTGCTGGGACAGAGCCTGTTTGAGCTGGGGCAGATCCCGCAGCCCCCAGGCCAAATGACCTGCCCTAAGTGACCCCACGGCATGATCAGCTAGTCCCAGACTGGGGACCCCCCACCCCGGCTCACCCTGGCCCTGACCCACCTGTGCCCACAGCCAGGGACCCCCCACCCCAGCTCACCATGGCCATGACCCACCTGTGCCCACAGCCAGGGACCCCCCACTCCAGTCCAGGCCTCCAAGGCAGGGAGGGAAAACGAACCGGAACCCAGTGGACAGGGGAGTGGAGGGGACTCGTGCTGCCAAGGGGAGCTCTGACCTATACCTGCAGGGCCTCTCTCAAAGAACGGGCACCTCCTTACACACCCACCGTGGGCACCTCTCCTCACACACATGCCATGGGCACCTCCTTACACACACACCATGGGCACCTCTCCTCACACACACACCATGGGCACCTCCTTACACACCCACTGTGGGCACCTCTCCTTACACACCCATTGTGGGCACCTTTCCTTACACACCCACCATGGGCACCTCTTTATACACCCACNACCAGGGGCACCTTTCCTTATACACCTGCCATGGGCACCTGTCCTTACACACCCTCCACTTGAACCTTTCCTTACACACCCACTATGGGCGCCTCTCCTTACATACCTACTATGGGTACTTCTCCTTACACACCCAACACGGGCTCCGCTCCTTACGCACCCACTGTGGGCACCTCTCCTTAAACACTCAGAGGCATTCCTGCTCACTCACAGGGCACCTCTGTTTGCAGCTCATCCCTCTGACCATCAAACCTGGCGGAGGGTTGATTGTTCTGAGGCCCCTTGGCCTAGCGGTAGGGGCGGGCGGTGAGTGTCTAGTGAAGACCCAGGAGGCTGGAGGACATGGGCTTGCCCTGCTCCTGCGGGATGGACACTGGGGGGCACTGGCGAGAGGGGCTGAGCTCACCACGTCCCCCCCCCCCCCGTGCTGCCCGGCTCTCTCCATAACTGTGTCCTCTTGGCAAGGCTGTGACCCCCCCCCCCCACTCGGGCACTCCAAATTACAACTCCCTGGAGCTTTGGCAAGTGATTTTAGCTCTGGCGAGGTGCTGAACCCGGTGCCCAGGGCTCACTGCCCGCACTCCCCACACCCGGGAGCTCAGACTCCAGGGCCTGTTTGATCCTTCAGGGCCCTGAGAAGGGGCCAGTTAGGGAGGTGGGCTCTGTGGGACCCCTGCGTAGGAGGGAGCTGGACTGAGGTCCAGCGGGCTCGTGTCACATGCAGGCCACCCCACCGCGCCCCCCTGGGGACAGCATCCGGGTACCGCCACCCACCCTGCCCCAGAGGCCCCATAACCGGTTCCCAACCCCCTTGGGCAGCCAGTGCCCCTCTGCAGCGTCAGGCACAGGGGCTAACATAGGCACCGCACTGCCCATCAGCTGATCCCAGGCCAACCCAGGCGGGCGAGGGAGCTGCCCCATTCCCCCCCGAGCGCAGGGGTGCCCAGCCTCGCCCCAGACATGGCCTGGCCAGCCTGCAGCCGGTAGGGCTGGGAGGAGGTGGAGACAGCAGGGGCTGCCTAGGCCGTGCCCCGCTCTCTGGGCTGCCCCTCGCCTGGCTCTCCAGCGCCCACTCTCAAGGGCTGAAGGAGCAGCAGAGATGGGGACCACCCCCTGCTTTCCTCAGCAGTGGCAGGTCGCTGTGACAAGGCCGTCCGGGGGGTGGGAGGCAGGTGAGGGGACACCCTGGGGAAAAGCAATGCGGGAGGAACCATTGGGCAATGCAGGCAGGGGCAGGACAAGCTCTTTCCGTGCCCCACAACCCTGCCCTGTAGCTCCCATTAGTCCAGTCCTTAGAACCCCCCCGCTCTGCCAGTGCCCCTCACTCCCGACCTGCAGCCCCCTGCTATCCCAGTTCTGGGCTGCCCCCTGCCCCAGCTCTGTCAATATATCTCGACCCTGAAGATCTGATCCAAGCCCCAGGTCTGGCCCCTCCTGCTCCGACACACACACAACACATAAAGATTTTCTTTTTTCACTATGAACAAACTCCTTCCGGGGATCTGGCCAAGTCCCACAAAATCCCAAACGGGGCATCAGCTCGGCAGAAGTGACGGCTCCATCCTGCTCCGGCGCGCTGAGTGCTATTTCTAATACAGCAGCGCTCAGGGGCCCAGTCAGGACCGGGCCCCCGCCACAACTCCACGGGAACAGCCCCTGCCTAGAGGAGTTTCCTTCAAACTCCCCCATAGCCGCAGTTCTGGGGCCCAGTATAGACTGGCCCTTGTTCTCCCAGGCGCCCTATTGCTTATTAAGACGGGTCCCAGCTCCAGTTTCTGCTGCATTCTCTATTCACAGGGCTGCTGCTGACCCCCCATCCCCTTGCACTGGTGACTGGTCCAGGGAAGAAGCCCCGTGGCCCCAAAAGGCTGATTTCTGCGCCGGGATTAAGCAGGGATCTGCTGGGGCAGCTCCTGAAATCCGATCAGCCACTCGGACAACTTTCCCTCCCTCCCAGATTATCTCCGCTGCACAAAGATGTCACATACACTTAATCTGCCTTAGTGGCCAGGCCGGACAAGGGACCAATTCATGTGCCATAAATACAGATGTTCCGGGGGGACGCGCAAACAACTGGGCAGGCGCCGTGAGATGGCCTTCTGCTGCAGGGCTGGGCTGTGTGACGCCCCAGGGGGTGGTTAAAATCCCTAAGCAAACCCAGGCTCCTCGAGAGAAGGAGGGGCAGTGACAGCTTGGTTTGGTGCAGTAGCTAGGAAGATAAAAAGTGTAGTTAAGATATTATTGGTATCCCTGTCGTGTTTAGCAGCTCCAGCCATGGCCCGGGTCCCCACTGTGCTAGGTGCTGTACATTATCTATTAGGTATATTATGGTAGCGCCTGGAGCCCCACCCTGGCCCAGGTTCTCACTGCACTAGGCACTGTACATTATCTATTAGGTGTATTACGGTAGCGCCTGGAGCCCCACCCTGGCCCAGGTCCTCACTGCGCTAGGCACTGTACAAAGATTGAATAGAAAGACAGTCCCTGCCCCAAAGCGCTCACAGTGTAAATACATATGGGCAAGAGGGACAGACAGACAGGAATGGTTTGGGTCGTGCATTGCGGGGCTACACGGGGGCGGTGCAGAAGAGAACGGAGAGAAAGACGGGCATTGGTAGGGGAGACCGGAGCCCTGGATCTATTCCTGGCTCTGCTACTGACCTGCTGGATGAGCCTGGGCACATCCCTTCCCCCCTCTGTGCCTCAGTTTCCCCTCCTACCTTTGCCCGAGCTCTCTAGCTGGACCATGAGCTCTCTGGGGCAGGGCCTGTCTCTCACCGTGTCTGTGCAGCGCCCAGCTCAGCAAGGCCCCATCTTGTCAAGGCCTCTAGGTCTGAGTGTAACAGACAGCCCAGCGCAGCCTAGCCCAGCCATGCTCTGAGCCAGCAAATACCAAACTCTCCCCCCAGAACTGTTCTTCCTTTGCTGGCCGCGGCCTGGCCCCGCTGAGCTTGCCTCCCCGCCCAGCAGAAGGACGGCTCAGAGCCCAGCCTGCTCCACCAACTATTGCCTTGTCTCTCTTTAGACCTGAACAATCACAGCAGGAGCTGCAGGTGAGAACACACCAATGCCTGGCCCCAGTAACCCCCTCGTCGTCGTCCCCCCCACATCTCCCAGCCAGGACTTCACAGCTGGGACCAGCTGCTAGCTGGATCCTTCTCAAGAGCAGAGAGAGAACTCAGCGCCTCCTGCTCTGAAACCACAGCTCCCCCAGCCATGCCACTGGAGCTAAAGGCTGATCTCGGGCACCAGACACCAGTATAGGGCATATGGCACACACCGAGCACCTCCGGTTCCGTCCAGGAGAGGGCAGCGATGCACAAACACACTCACCCTAGCCAGTTCATTACAGCGCCGAACAACTGGGGACAGGAGAACACACTGGGCCACCCTGCGCCTCGAACTCAAACCGGCCCGTTCCTGAAGTTCGGCAAAAGTTTGGTTAACTTCTCCTCTGTTGTTTTTCATTTGCGCTGCTGAGTTTCTGCTGGGCTCGGAGACAGCCGTGCTGAAATACCACAGAAAGGCTGTTCTCGTGGCATTTCCGGCCAGGAATCTGGCAGGAGATCCTGTCCTTGGGCCATGTCCAACCCCGTTTTATAGAGCCCAAGAGATCTGGGGAAACAGGCCAGCTTGCAGGGTGCTGCTTTTGTAGAAACGGGGCCCGATCCTGCTCCCGCTGACACAGCTGCTGTTTGACTTCAGTGGGAGCAGAATTAGCATGTATTTTTTAACTCTTTTGTGGCCTTTTCCCGGCAGAGATTTCAGAGCCCTGCCCAGATAGACTGAAGCCGCCTCATTCCTGCTAGAGAGGGAAGCATCATCCATGAGTTACAGATGAGGAAACTGAGGCAAAGGGACTCACATAAGAACACACAGTGAGTCAGTTGCGAAGCCTGGATTAGAACTCAGGTGCTCCTGGCGCCTTGCCCTGTGCTGGGCCCACTAGCCCACGTTGCCCAAAGCAAAGTTCTCTTGATCGTTTGAGGTTCAACCGTCACCACGTTACCTCACTCGTCAGACTCCCCTCCCCCTCACTCCCCAGCACCCGCGGAGTAACAGCCCGCGGGCACGGTGGGAGCAAAGGAGGCGAGCTGCTAACCTGCTTCCCCTCCAAGCACCTAGGGGAGAGAAAGAACCTGGAACTCTAGAATGCAGGGTCTCAACTCTGTTCTGGGAGAGAGCTCGCGGGGTAAGGCCGGTGTTCGGGATAGGGAGGGTACGGGGCTGGCGTTCGGGCTGGGGAGGGCATGGAGCTGGCGTTCGGGCTGGGGAGGGCATGGGGCTGGCGTTCGGGATAGGGAGGGCACGGGGCTGGCATTCGGGCCAGGGGGGGCACGGGGCTGGCATTCGTGCAGCTATGGTGCTGCCAACACTACACTCCGGGTGTCCCTGAACCTCTGACTGCCAGGCGCGGGGACTGGACGGCAGGGGATGGATCACTGGATAATGGCCCTGGCCTCTGTCGGAAGGCAGGATGCTGGGCTAGATGGACCATTATTTGACCCGTGCTTATATCCCCCTCACCCACAGGTGCTCTCTGCCAACCACCCCGTTCCCTGCGTGACTCAGAGCTTTCACGCAGCCTTGGCCGTGTGAATCTCCAGGCACCGTCTGGTCCAGGCTCCAGCCTCAGAGAGGCGGGCGCTGGAGACAGCAGTCGGGTCCCAGGAGGGCCAGCACTGAAGAGAAACAGACAATAATCTGGTCTGTATTAAATCACTGGTTTAGCAGCCAAGGGCTTTCTCCAGAACAGCAACGTTCAACTCTGGATTGCCAGAGTTCAGAGCCGGAGGTTAGTTCAGGCCTGTTACACAGCAGGGTGACAGCAGCAGGCTGTGCGGCCTTCTGGTTAGAGCACAGGGCTGGGAACCCGGAGGCCTGAGGTAATTCTCAGCTCGAACACCGACTTGGGGCGAGTCGTGTCCCTTCGCACTCTTCCCGGCCTGTAAGATGCTGCTGATTCTTCCCCCCACCCAGCTTTAGAAAGCGCTTGGAGATCTCAGGATAGCATCATTCACACAATCTGCTTCCCACATTGGGTCAGATCCCGGCTGCATGGGCCAACCCTCTGAAACACAATGACCAGACATGGCTTCTGGCCACACGCGATCCTGAGCAAGGTTCAACCTGCTACAAAGCCAGGCACAAACGTCCTCCGAGGCTGTTACAGCACCTGGAACAAAGCACTTAGCCCCCGAAATCCACGTGAGCGTGCCAGGCTCTGCCACTTTGAATCCATTTGACCATAATTGATTATGGGGGAGGAAATCGATTGCTGCTCATCATTTACTAATGATTAATAAAAGGCTATTTGTAATTCTTGCCACTTGTCCAGCCGCTTTCGTCCGTAGATCTCAAAGCAAATATTAATTAGCTTTTCTCAGCAACCTTAGGAGACAGCTGAACTGTACTATAAACAGGGAAACTGAGGCACTGAGAAGTTAAACGAGCCAGGCCAAGACTGCCCAGCAAGTTGGTGGCAGATTCGGGACAAGAACCCAGGTGTCCTGGCCTCTGCGCACTAGGCCGCACTGCAGGGCTGATGAGCTTTCCGAATACAAGAGGAAGGCCGAACGCGTTGGGTTAGGAGGAACTGATGCCAATATGAAATGAAGAATGATGCACTGCAGAACAGAATAGGCATTGCCCCTTCCTCCGCCTGTCACTTCCTGTTGGCTGGGCCCGAGGGACCTCCCGTGACAGCTGCCCAGGGGTTGCTGGGAGCTGTGGTCCACCCAGCCCTGCACCCAGCCTGGCCTTTGCCCCCCGCCCCCCCCCGGAGGGGCTGGGAAGCTGCTCACAGGGAAGGGGATGCGGACCAGGCCCCCGCATGGCTTTGTGATAAAGGCACCAGTCAGGGACCCCGCAGAGAGGTGGGGTCCAATTCCCAGTGCTGCCGAAGGCTCCCAGTGGGAGTCTCTCTCAGTTCCCCCTCTGCAAGGAGAGTCAGCTTGCTGGGTGGGGGAGAGTGGTCTGATGGTTGGGGTGCTAGGCTAGGACTGGGGAGACCTGGATTGAAGTCCCTGCTCTGCTATGGGGCCTTCGGACAAGTCACGTGGCTTCTCTGGGCCTCAGTTCCCCGCCTGTACTGTAGGGATCCCAGCCCTGCCTGCCCCATGGGGGGAGTGAAGGTTAAATGCAGGTGCCGGGTTGGGGAGATAAGTACAGCCAGTTCATGGGGCTGTACGGCAATGGGGCTGCTAGGGATGACTCCAGTAACCACACAGACCAGCGTCTGGCCACGGCTGCTGCAGCTGGGCCCATGGGGGGAGGAGGAGGGAGCCTGGTGCTGTGGGTCACGCCAGAGCGTCACTGGCTTTGGACATGTGCTCCCTGAATGCAGCAGCCTCCTGGCGGGGGAGCTTTGCCCTGACCACCGGACCTTCAGGGGAGAGAAACGCTGTCACGGAGAGTGACCTTCCCCCTTCCCAGAGCCTCTGCTGGGATCTGGGGGGGCTTGGCCCCTTCCCTGCAGCCTACAGGCCTGAGCCCTGCCCAGGGGAGCACACAAATAGGAGCAATTAGCCCCCCCCCCGCTTGCTGGCAGCCTCAGCAGAGAGTCTGAGCGTCCCCCTAGGACCCCAGGAGGCAAAACGGGGCCATGGGGTGCAGAGTCAGCGCCCGGCTGTAGTGCAACCTGAGCGGGCAGAGCAGGGCATCAGAGTCCACCAGGGCTGGGCAGTCAGCCTGGCACAGACGCCGCCCAGCCTGCACCTCCAGAGCGGATAAGGCTCAGCTCCTGTGAAATGCTTGTTCTGGGCTGTGATCTCCGCTGGCTGGATGGCGCACCGGGCCCCGGCTCCGCGGGTGTCACTGAATTCAGAGTCCCTGCCAACTTAGAACTCAACCAGACGAACAGGACAAAATGCACCTCCCTGCCTCCCCCCGGTATGGTTCAGGGGGTGACCGAGGGCACCGGAGCAACCTTCACCAACTATAACTAAACAGGAATCACTCAATTGCAGCTGCCTCTGGGGTGGAACATGTAGTATCAGCACCAGGCGTGCTGCCGCATAATCACTCAGGTCAGCGCAGCGAACCCTCCGGTGAGCAGAATGCAATCGAAAAGGTGCTAGCTGGTAGCACCAGCTGCGAGGGGCTGGGGTCGGGGTTTCATCCACTGCAGTAAAGGGGTCTCCAAATGCAGGGGTCCGTGTGAGGTTGTGGGAAGTGGGCATGGCTGCCATAGCTACGGGGCGCCAATGGGTACCAGCGACAGCGCAGACAGGGCCACGGCTGCCATAGCTAGGAGGTGGAATTAGCTACTATTTACCGGCAACTTTGCACTTATCCCTGGGTCTTATCCCCCTGTCATGCAGGGCCTGATCCTGAGAGGTCTCTGGCAGTTCCTGTTGCCCAGATCCTCTGAGCCTCAGGCCCCTTCACAGTGCAAGTGAGGGCAGATGATTAATTAGTGCTACTAATTTGGACTGTGGTAGTGCACAGCAGCCCCAGCCCCGACCCTGCCCCCACCGCGCTAGGCGCTGTACAGACACAGAACAAACACAGTCCCTACCCCGAACCTGCCCCCACCACGCTAGGCGCTGTACAGACACAGAGCAAACACAGTCCCTACCCCGACCCTGCCCCCACCGTGCTAGGCGCTGTACAGACACAGAACAAACACAGTCCCTGCCCTGACCCTGCCCCCACCGCGCTAGGCGCTGTACAGACACAGAACAAACACAGTCCCTGCCCTGACCCTGCCCCCACCGCGCTAGGCGCTGTACAGACACAGAACAAACATGGTCCCTGCCCCACCCAGCCCCCACCGCGCTAGGCACTGTACAGACACAGAGCAAACACAGTCCCTACCCCGAACCTGCCCCCACCACGCTAGGCGCTGNGACCCTGCCCCAACTGCGCTAGGCGCTGTACAGACACAGAGCAAACACAGTCCCTGCCCTGACCCTGCCCCCACCACGCTAGGCGCTGTACAGACACAGAGCAAAAACAGTCCCGGCCCTGATCCTGCCCAGCCCCCACCGTGCCCGGTGCAATGAAAAGACAATGCCTGTTCCAAGCAGTTTACCATCTGATCTCAATATATGACAGGCGGGTCTCTGGACTCCTCCCTAGTGCTTGGGAGTGTGCTAGGCTGCACATCAGAGCGTGTCCGTCACAGCCTCTGCAAACGATCCTCTGAGACACCTCTGCCCCAGGCAGCTTCCTGGAGAGGCTGCTCCCAGCTGGGCTCGGCAAGAGGCTGGCTGGTGGGGCAAAGGCAGCCGACCCCTTAATCCCAGCCTGCGATCCTGGCACGTCCCTTCCGCGCCTGTGGTGGGCTGCACTGGGAAGCCCCGGGGCTGTGCAAGATGAGCGAGGAACAACCTGGGCCTCCCGCTTGTCCTGACAGACCCACTCCTGAGCACGCTGCCCCCATGGGCTCTGGCCAGAGGGCCCGGGGTGGCCTCCCATTGACTTCAACGGGCCTCGGCTCTGCCAGCGGGCAAACCCGGCCGGCTTGAGTGGGCGGGCGGCTGAGACAAGACGAGCAGCCGGAGGCCTGAGGAGGTGTTGGCTTGCCCACCTGCACAGGGCACACGACGGACGGAGGCCGAGAGAACGGAAGAAAAGGTCTGTGAAGAGCCCCAGTGCCCCTGCTGCGGAGTGACTCCGGGGCAGCAGCCCCCGGGCCTGACACCTGGATTCCAAAGGAACACGCGATTTTCGTCAGCTCAGGGTGCTGGTAACGTCTCCAGGGGCGCAGGTCCCCTGCACAGCTCTGCCCAAGGCTCTGGGAACGCCCCTCCCTTGGAGGCTTGGCTCTCCGTTTTTCGGCACCATCTGTACCTGTGACCGCGGGCTGGGCTCTGCCTGCTCCATGTTTGGGGCCAGAGCTCCGGAAGGCAGCGTCCCGTCCTCCCAAAGGAGTCCCGGCTGTTCGGGGCCTGGAAGGCAGCGAGGAGCGGGCCGAGTACGCCAGCCGGGAGGGGGAAACGACCCTTCCTCGCTTGGGCTCTGGGGCTGGAGCATGACCGTGAAACCGAATATCCCTGCAGTGCAGCCAAAGGTCCTGGGCTCCCTGGGAATCGCAGGAAACAGCTGGGGAGCGGCTGCCGGCTGCTCCACGCGCTGCTGTGGTTGTTTGCCAAAGTCTCCCTTTGCCCCCGAGCACCTTGCTCTGTCTTAGCCTCTTTCCGCTCCGCCGGCTGAGGGAAGCGTATTGAATCTCCGGCCAGCATCTCCATGGAGGGCAGGGGGCCCCCAACGTCATTGGGCAGCCATAAGGAAAGGACAGGTGAGGAAAGACTGTCTAGTGGTTAGGGAGCTAGCCAGAGACCTAGTTACACTTCCTGTAACCAACTCCCTGTGTGACCCGGGGCAGGTCACTTAGTGGCATCATGCCTCAGATTCCCCATCTGTGAAAGGCGCATGGCCTCAGAGCGGTGCTGTGAGGATACCTAGATGAAAGATCTCGAGGTGCTCAGGTAATGGGACACCAGATAAATACCCAGAGATGGAGGCAGGAGATGGCTCGTCTCTGAGTCCAGATCAGATAGAACCAGACGTGTGGTTGTATCACAGGGCCTGGCTCATTTGACTGTAAAACCCAGAGACAGTCTCACTGCAGCCAGAGCCTTCTGTGCATGGGACGTGCTGGGCGGCTGAACGAGGAGGGTTCACAGCTGGGAGTTGTTTTGTGTACCAGACCTTTACATTTCCAGGCGCTCTCCCTTGCATGAGGAGCACAGCAGCCATCTTGTTCTCAGGGCTGCTGCAGTGTGTTACAGAGGAGATGCACACCGTGCTCTCAGTCACTCAGGATTGGGGAAGGGTTTTTCGTTTGTTCTCGCTTGTTGTCGTTTCCCCTTCCTCTGAGATGGAAGAGCGAAGGTCTGCTCTTAGGGTTTGGAAAAACACAACCATCCCAGACGCTTCAGACAGGAATTCACAGTGCTTCCTTGGGGATTTGAACCTCGGTTTGCCAGCTGCGGCTTCTGGACCCGGGTCCCTGTTCTTTTCTAGCACACTGCTCCTTGCTGCACCAGCTACAGGAACCCGGACGTTCAGCCTGACTCTCAGTTAGTTGCTTCAGAGCCTTTTGTCTGGCATTTCTTTGGTGTCGGTCCAACCCGGGCATCTGCAGGGGACACCAAGGGTGGAAGGAGAGCACAGAATGGATCGAAATGTTTAATCCTTAAACACTGCCTTCTACACACAGGCCTCACAGCACCGCTGCCTCTGCTTTACAGGTGGGGAAACTGAGGCATGGTGATGCGGCGAAACCAGCCCAAGGCTATTCAAGTAAGTCTGCAGGAGAGGCAGGACTGGAAGTCAGGTGTCCTGATTCCCCAGCCCACAGCCTCTCTCCACAGCATCGTGCTGTCTGCCTGGTGCCAGAGGCCAGAGTCACAGAGGGGAGAGCGGGGCAGGGGGGCTGCAGCCAGCGAGAAGGGGAGATGCAGCACATGGAAATGCCTTCACCCAAAGAGACATGCGCAGTGGGTGGGGCCCAGCCCAGCAGCCCATCGCACCAGCCACCTTGGGGCAGCCCCGGCATGGGAGGTGAGAAAGTCCAAGGACTGCCAAGTGGTGGCCCAGTGGCTTTTCAAGCTGAGATCTCCCGGGGGGCTTAGACCAAGGGCAAATGTTTTGTGACACTTGACAAAATTTGCCAAAGGCCCAGATGCCCCTAGATCGTCCAGTGCCGCCCCCTGCTTCATCTCTGCAGGCTGCTGGGGGCTCTCGGTCTGGTCCACTTTGCTCCGAGATTGGATTCCTGGCATTGCTGCCACTTTCTTCACAGGCACTGGCACGGGACGTAGGCGCGGGAAGGCGTGAGAGATCCAGGTATGGAACCAGCCAGCTGCACCCCCCCAGAGACCTCTGCACCGAGGGGTTTAAGTTTGAACAAAGTAACACAGGGCAGGGAGGGGGGCATGGGCACCTCACGCAGCCCCTGAACAAGAGCAGGGCTGACTGGGCTCAAAGCAGCCCCCTGCATGGAAATCCCAGAGGAGAGAGGAGAGCTTGGTCATCACCATAGAGCTGCTGTCTGGTCTCCTCTCACTGTACATGTGTGACAAAGTGGGGGGGTTTCTTGTTTTCTGTGGAGTTTCAATGGTTTGCATACGGAGGGGGTGGGACTCAGTTTCCCTGCGTATTACTGGTTTAACGAGGTGAGGGGAGAGGGAGTGTGTTTTGCAGAGGACCGGAGAGAGGACTTGGGGACCCAGCCGATGGCCGGGAGGATGGATACCCCAGTGACCGGTGACCTGGCGACCCAGAGGCACAGCTGAGGAGACACAGCCGGTTCTGGCCAGTGGGCGGACAAGGGGCTGCAGAGTGAGGACCCAGTGACCTAACCAGCCGGTTCCAGCCAGAGGACA
>NC_048319.1:12589908-12649618 GCF_013100865.1 Trachemys scripta elegans | reverse complement strand
GAGGGGACAGTGGGGTGTGTATGGGAGGGAGGGAGAGGTATGGGGGGTGGATGGGCCGATGGAGGGGACAGTGGGGTGTGTATGGGAGGGAGGGAGAGGTATGGGGGGTGGATGGGCTGATGGAGGGGACAGTGGGGTGTGTATGGGAGGGAGGGAGAGGTATGCGGAGGGGGCGGGACTGGATGAGCAGTTGAGCCCTGACTCCCCACTGGAGAGCGAAGGGATCGGCCTGGCTGCAATGATTGTCCCATTGTGCCTCGTTCCAGCTCAGGGGGGTGGGGGGCTCTCCCGGTGTTTGGGGATGAGGGGGGAAAGCCCAAGGAGGCGTGGGGGGATCAGGAGCCCAGCCAGCCCCACAGGGTTACGGGGCGGGGGGCCTGGCAGCAAGGGGGTTTATTTACCAGTAGAACGGCAAGGCTGCGATCTGGGGGGCTGTGCCCACGGCGGCCTATTGCTGCCAGGCAGAGATAGCCCTTCAGCCCAAGAATGGGGGATCCCCCGTACCACCATCGGGGAGCAGCAGGGAGACCCATCAGGGACAGAGTCAGAGTCCTGTGCCCCCGGTGCGATTCCACCAGCCCCTCAGTATCAGGCACCCCCAAGAACAGACGACTTCCCCGGAAATAGACAGCGCCCCCTGAAACACGCAGCCCTGGAAGGGCCTCATCAGCCCCGTCAGACCTGGATTCGCCCCCCCCCCCAAGCCACACAGCCCCCCCACCCCTCCCCCTCGCACATGAGCAGCACCTCCCCCAACACACCTGCGATGGCAGAGCAGGGGCCAAGCCTGCCTGTTTCCCAGCGCCCGTGCACCGAGCACCAGGGCCTGGGCACTCACCGACAGCTTGGGCACTGGAGCCCGGGCACTGGGCCCCCCATGCGGTTTTACAGCCCCGGAGCCCGAGCCTCCCAAGCCTGCGTCTGCCGATACGGGCCAGCCGCAGGTGTTTTACTGCCATGTAGACGCACCCCGAGAACCCAGCTCCCCATCCCCACCCCCCAGGCTGTGGGGCCGGGATCCAGTGCTCCCCCCACGCACGCAGCCCCCTCCCACCCCCCGCGGGTGGTTTCTGCACTGGGAATCCAGGGCAGGCAGAAGGCGCTAGTCACTGGTTAAAAATAACCAAGGCCTTTTGCAGGGGAGTTGGTAACGTGGCGAGAGGATTGGCTGGCTCAAGCCGACAGCCTTCCTGTCCCTAGATCGGGAGGTGAAAAGTTCACGGCCCCGGGAGGGAGGAGATGCTGAGTCCCCGGGACAAAGAATATCCGCAGCGGATCAGCACGTCCTGGTGACGCACGCAGCCACCGCGCTCCAGCGGCCTGGTGGGGAGCCGGGAGGACACCTGTGCACAGAGCCTCGGGCAGGCCCAACTGCTGAGCTCCCAGTGGAGCGGAGGAAGTGTGGCCTAATGGGAGGAGCACACGCTGGGGAATTAGGAGTCTGGAGCTCTGTCCCCAGCTCTGCTGGGTGACCCTGGGCTAATTGCTACACTTATCTGTGTCTCACTTTCCCCATCTGAAATCTGGGGAGCTATGTGAAGGCGGGTTAATCAGCATGGCAGGGCATCCTCAGGCAATAGGGTTCTAGCGAGGAAGGGGTGACTGTTGCCTCCAGGAAGGTTTCGGTCACACAGCCTCACTCAATTCTTTGTCAAGATTCCTTCCACTTCAAGCCATACTCAGCCCACGTTTAGCACTTTCCACCAAAGCCCTTTACAAGGAAGCATCAGATGGGGACACTGAGGCACGGGAGGGGGGGCGACGTGTTACACAGCACTTAGCGCTCTTGTGCAGTCTCTCTAGGAGACTTTACTTTTCTTCTTTCTTATTTTGTTGTTCCTGTTCAAACTAAAAGCGCATGCTGACTTCCTGCATATCCTGATGACAGGGGCAGGGTCTAAGCCAAGAAAGAACAAAAGTAAAGTCTCTGTGTGAGAGACAGAGAGCGAGCACAGTGTGTGCGTGCGCATCTGTTCCGTACCACGCTGTATCCACTTGGCCTCAGAAAATGGCAGCCATCCTCTGCCAAGAGTCATTTCCTAGACACTTAACCGTGCAGTTCGCAGACAGCAAAACCACTACGTAGCTACAGATCTCACGCCATGCCGGTGGTGCCACGTGGCACTGCATTGCCGCCTGGGAATGTGAATTGAGCTGGCACTGGCTATCTGCTTTCCAAGCCCTCCAGGCTGGAGGAGCCAATGTGCTTGTTGGAGGAGGTGTAACCCTCCACTGGCAGCGCTGATAACTCTCGCCATGTTATCGTGACTCTCACAGCAGGCTGTGTTTTCATTAAAGCCCCAGCTCCTGGAAGCCCATGATTCTCAACTTTCTAGCCCTTGTGGTTGGAGAGAAAAGCTGGAAAGCGGGACCTGAGTGTGATCTAAAGGCTCAAAATCCAAATAAAAAGAGCCCAAATGGATTCTTTTCAAAATATCTCACAATTTTGAAGCTACTCTCCTGATCTGAAGGCTGATCTCGGGGGTCTTGACTGCCCAGGGTGGCAACATGACCTTTCTGAAGAGTTTTGGAGACCCTGAACGCTTTGGAGGGCTGGGGTTTTGGATCAGCCAGAGAAGAATCACGAGGAACTTTTCACCCCTAATAACAACAACTGAAAGGTTTGTCCACACAAGAGAGATTTACCTGGCGCAAACTGGAGTGAGCGAACATGTTTACAAAGGTTGGCATGGATGGCCACGCACATACAAACAGGAGTGGTCTAGGGCCCAGACACACCTTTTAGCCTGTCTGCAGAGGGCCTTCGCCAGTGCTCTCCAGCTCACAATCTTAAAGCCATTCACCACGCTGAGCAGGGATCACATCACGGGCCCTGTTTCACAGCAGGATTAAGTGAGTTGCCCAAGGTCACAAAACGAGTCAGTGGCAGAGCCAGAAGCAGACCCTGGTTCGCAGAAGCCTACAGGGCAAACTTGGGCCCAGTATCATGCTGACTTTCTGAACCCATCCAGCCTGGAAGCTTAAAGACCGAGGCCAATGCGGGGAGACGGGACCCTGCAAGGATCACATAAGTTTTCATGCAATCGCGTCTCCACTAGGCTGGGCTGCTCTGCCTTCCCCCAGGCCGGACTGCAGGGACACAGTTCAGTACCTCTGCCGGGGGCTACCGAACCAATAGAATTATGCATTGGCTATACACGGCTCAGAGGCAGAGACTGAACGAAAAACGGGGCCAGATCGGAGCCCTGGAGCCACCACCACCTTGGAGGAGTTTGGGTTCGGAGCCATCCTGGGCACCAGGCCAAACCTACCCCTGGACCTGACTGGTGAGGGAAGATCACATTCAGAGTCCAGCTCCCCCCCTCTGCTCCCGAAGGCCCAGTCAGCCCAGATCCATCATCAGAGCTTGGGGAGCCTGAAGATCCCTCTCAGCATTGCTAGGGCCCCCCAGCAGACGTAACAGAACCCGCCGGTAGCCCATCACTCCAGCCGCCCTGTAACAACGCCCTCGGGGACCAGAGGAAACTGACCGGGAGGAGCCACCAATTCACTCAGGGGTGTGCTGAGTGGGGCAGGCTCCATCCCTGAGCCATCCAGGGCATGGGGCAGCACTAGCCACCCTCACAGCCCCACCAATCTCACCTGCAGCTGGGGGTCATTTCACAAACACTAGCCGGTCAGTGCTGCTATGCCTGGTGGGGAAACTGAGGCACAGAGCAGGGCCTTGACACCCCAGTAAATCTGTTCCTGCTCTCAGCGCCCTACTTTAACCTCTCACCACCCCACTGTCCCGGAAAGGGGTGTTACTGCTTAGATCACCGGGCACTGCACAGACCCACAGCGAGGGGCAGGCCCTGCGCTGAACAACTTATGGCCTCACCAGGCAGTCAGCCAAAGTGAGAGAGGGGAAGTGACCTGTCCACAGTCACACAGCATGTCGGTGGCAGAGTCAGGGACAGAGCTCAGCTCTCCGGAGTCGCGGCTCTGCGCGCTAGCCACTGAGCCAGACTGCCTCGGTAGAAAGACCAGCCACCTGAAAACACTCAGCAGGCTCCTACTGGCAGCTGGACTTTGGCAGAGAACCAGGAGTCTCTCGGTCCACCCCCCCCGAGCTACTCTTTCTCTAGCAGAAGCCAGCCAAGGCCAGTAGCACCAGTAGAGGCCACAGGCCAGCTAGGGGATTCTAATGGACCCCACTGGGATTTCTAAAAGGGGCCATTTGCCTGGATTAGCTGCATGGATTTCCCAGGCTGTGAGATTGAGGGGAAATTAACGTTACAGCAACATGGAAAAGACTCCGGGCCGTGTTGAAACATCCCAGGCCCCCCCATTCCACCTCACCCTGCCCGTGATCACTGGCTGGCTTGGGAGGCCGGGGGGATGGGCCGAGCAGTTGAATTCTGCCTGGCTGAGGGTTTGCGCACCGTCAGCAGGAACACTTTCACAGGGTTATGAGCCGGGACTTCCATTAGGGTGGAAAATTCCGTGGCGCTGCAAAGCGGGAGTTGACGTGGGACTCCCTTGAAAGGTGCAGTCCATCAAACCCCGCAGTGCTGCAGGCGGCAGCGGCCTGACTGCCAGGGAAAGCAGAGGAGGAGGAGGAGAGGGTGGAGGAGCGTGAAAGGCACAGAGGGTACGCGAGGGGCCTGATCCTGTGAGCGAGGGCTGCAGATTAGAGCCTGCTCTCAGACACACAGCCAGCCGGATGCACTTGTTTATATGCAGCCCACATTTCGCTCCTGAACAAGACGAACTTACTGCAGAAGCAGCCTCCCAGCACCCTTCTCCGTCAGCCAAGGGTCACCAGGCACCGCAGGGACGAGGCACAAACGGAGAGAAACACTGGGGGCTGCGACCCCAGGGGATACCCAGGGCAGAACTCGCCTATTACGGGGACACGGATGGGCCATCAAGGTTAACTTCAGGGACCCCTTCGGGCCACACAGGCCCAGTGTCAGGGTGGTCATGGGTCTGCAACCAAACGAAGTGAAACCCAACGTCTCGACATTTCCCCGGGGAGTCTCTGGCTTTCTCCCCACAGCCTGGGGCAGGAGCTGTAGGATCCTCCGGCCCCAGGCGCTGCCAGCGCAGATCAGACCCAGAATCTTGGCTGTGATAGTGATCGCAACCAGAAGCTTCAGAGGGAGTGGGAAGACTGCCCCAGTAAGCAGATAGGGGATCCCTTGTGCGATACCTCCCTATTCCTAGCTGCTACAGGAGCCATTGCTAAAGCCATCCAACGAGGACACAGCCCCTGGGTTGAGCTCAGCCCCCGGGCACCCTGATGAAACAGAGCGTAGCATTTGACAGCTGCAGTAACCCCAGCACAAGGGGCATTCGCAGCGACCATGGCACTGAGATTTATCCTGAGCGCTAGAGCCGTGAGCCCTTGGCCCGGGACCGACTCTGGCTATACTCGAGTCAGGACTCCTGGGACGGATGTGCAGGCGGGACGTAGCCGGAGCGTGCTCACTACTCTCGCCTTCGCTTGTGCTCTAGCAAAGGGAGCGGGGCCCTGGTGTGCCGGCTGCTGGCCACACACGTCCTGAGCAGTCCGCCCCAAGGAGTTTCCAGACAAGGCAGGCACAGGGTGGGAGGGGAAAGACAGGCCCGGGGCGGGGCAAGACAGCCCGCTGAAACGGACCCTCTAGCATGAACAGCAAACGACGCCAAAGAGATCTCCGTACGAGGAACAGGGGGCGTGACCTGCCCAAGGGCCATGGCCAAGGCCGTGAGTCAAAATGGGCAGAAGTGGTCACCAGTTAGGGGAGCGGACAGGTCGCTGGCAGCTCAGGCATCCATCACTAGAGGCCACTTTTCAGAAGGCTGCCTTGCCCCGCCCAGGGTTTCAGCTGGGAGATGGGTCCCGTCTACACTACCTTTGAGCTGTGCGGGAACCAGCCCCAGTGATAGGCCCAGCCGATAAATCTGAGATCCCCACGCCACTAGCCACTCTTTGGGCTGTTTATGCACCTGGGGGGGGGGGGGGGGGGCAGGGGGATCCTGGCTACGCCAGGCACCTCTGGCTGGGAGGGGGAATCTGGTGGCTGCAGAAGAGCTCAGCTCAAGACAGAAGGCGACTGTAGAAAGCCTGGAGATAACAGGTCCATGACATGGGAAGTGTCGCACTGGGGCGTTATCAGCAGGTCCCATGCTGCACGGCCCTTATCACAACTCTCTCTAGGTCACTGATAAGATAGGGAAATGTACCTACCGAGCACCCCCCCAACGGCAGCCCAGCCTGGCACGAGGCAGGGAGGTGGGAGGGTGGCGGGCCTGAGACAGCCCTAGCCATCGGCTGAGACTGTGTGAGCGAGTGTGTGAGAGTGAGTGAGCAAGTGAGTGTGTGAGAGTGAGTGAGCGAGTGTGAGTGAGTGAGAAAGTGAGTGTGAGTGTGTGCGAATGAGCGAGTGAGAGTGCGTGGGTGAGAGTGTGTGTTAGTGCGTGAGAGTGAGCGAGTGAGAGTGAGCGAGTGTGAGTGAGCGTGTGTGAGGCGGGGCAGGGCGTTAGATAATGGGGGATGAGAGAGGTGGGGTACAGGACCCCCCTTTCCCCTAACCGATTTGCTTTTGGCTGGGCAGCCAGCACGATCTAGTGAGCGGGACCTGAGGGCGGCTCTGTTCCCAGCTCTGCTGGGGTGACAGTGGGCAAGTCCTTTCCTCTCCCACCTCCTCCCTGCCTGTGCATGCGGAGTGCCGGCTCTCTGGGGCAGGGATGGGCGTGCAGCCCCTAGCGCACGTCCCTGCTTTGGTGCATACAGGAGGATTTTGGGGTGGAGTGGCCTGGTGTGTCCATGGGCCGGGAGCGGCTGGCTTGGGAGGTCGGGAATGGGCTACAGAGCCTCTTGCCCCCAGGTCACTGGTCAGCAGTGACAGGACGTGCTGCGCGCTGACCTCCACCAGCTGCACTAGCGACCGCAGTCCGGTTTCCGTGTCGTGCGCAGCCATCGCATCCAGCCGGCTCGGTGCAGAGACCTGAGCAAGACAGGCTGGTGCTGGGGGGCCCGTCCGGGGCAGAGCAGGGGGCAGAGGGGGCATTCGGCTCTGAACGGGCCCCATTTCCATCCCCAGGGCTCAGGGGCCAGCACCTTTCCCCAGCGCTGTCCAAAGGGTTTGCCATGTTTTTATTACCCTACAAACCTCAAGAGCATTCCCGGGCCGGGTCCTGCCTTGCGAAGGCAAGGGACCCGCTCTGCCCTGGGGAGGAACAAGGAGCAGTGACTCCAGGCAGAGAGCAGCGTGCCCAAGGCCCGGCCAAAGCGCTGCCGAGCTCCTGCCTTTCTCATCTCCGAAACAGGCACCTAGAAGCGCTGGGATGGGCGTAAATTATCTCCAAGGCTGCTCTAACGTCCAGCAGGAGCAGGAGTAAAGGGGGCGAGGTTTAAAGCCCCGGTGTCCCCAGCCATGGCCCTGGGCAGAGCCCGGGGGAGGACGTGGCCCAGCTCTGTATGGTTTTACTGCTGCAGTCAGAGGAGAAATTCAAACGCATCCTTGCTTCCTCTGGCGTTACCTCAGGATGTGCTGCAGTCCCTGCTAATGCATCTGGACTCATTTAAAGGGATGAGAAAATGTTTCCAGGTTTCCCACAAAGTCCCATTAAGATCCCAGTATGACTCTATTTTTAGAACCCTCATCAACAAGGCCTCTGAAAAAACACATCGGCATTCCGTTCCAGAAAGCCCTTAAAGGGCCCGCGGCCGCTTAGGCAACATTTTCAAAAGTGCCTAAAAGGACTTAGGAGCCACTGACTTTCTGTGAGACTCGGGGCCCGATTTCCCAAGGGGTTTATGCACCAGGTGGAGTTTATAAAAGTGCCTAAGTGGTTTAGGTGCCTGAATCCCATTGAAAGTCAAGGTTAGGGGCCTAACCCGCTTAGGGGGGTTATGAATCCAACTAGGCCTGATCAGCACCTAAATCCCTTTGGCAATCTGGCCTTTATGTGCCTATATCCCTTTTGAAAACGGGAGCCCAGCTCCTAAGTTACACAGGAGCTTTGGGAAATTTGAGCCTTAGTGAGTCCCAGAGCCCAGGGCGAAGCGGGTCCCGGGGAGGACTCCCATATGTTCCTGGGCCGCTGACTCAGCTGACCATGAAGAGCTGGATTCAGTACAGGAAGCCAGGCGCAGAGCTTGTCGCTCCAGTGGGAGCAAGCCCCACATCGGCCAGGGAGCGGTTGCCCATTGCCTCCCAGGAAGGAAATGTGGAATTCACCCGTGGGCAAAGAGCCCCGCGTGGGGTTTATAGACCCTTTAAATTCCACAAGGCCTAGGTCCTTCTTGAGCCCTGCGAGTCCTCTGCACCGGCTCCTCCAGAATTTAGCCCACCACCGAGCCTTTTGACAAGCAACAGCTCCATGGCCAAGGGTTCCCCAGCCAACACTGCAGCCAAGAAAAAGAGAAACTGACTCGCAAGAAACAAAAGTGAAACTGACACCACCTTCAGCTGGGGCGGGATGGAACTGAACCAGAGCCGCCCGTCCTTCGCTGCAGTCGCCCATCGGCAGATGTGTCCGTTAAACGTGCGATTCCCTAGCGCCGCCACCCCAGCTCCCTTGTCAGCCTCCCCACCGGGCACAGACTCCACAGCTGGCACGAGCACCTCTCCCCCGGGCCGTGGCACAGCGAGTGCCCCCCTGGCTGGCTGGCATAATGCACGTATTAGAAGACACACGCCAGGGCCTTGCTAATTCTCCTCCGACTTAAATCGGGGATCCAGTGCTGCTCGGCTGGAGCAGGGCCCAGGGTCTGGCCTAGGAGGACTGGTTCCAAGGCGGTGGGGTCAGAACTAGCCCTTCTCCCTCGACATCCGTCTCCAGATACAACACATGTGAGCCTCCTTGGGCCTGCTCTGCAGACAGCTCGAGTGTCGTCTTAGCCGCTGCTCATTTCCAGCGCGGGCAGCTGTCGCTAGCAATGACCCACACCAGAGCCTAAGCGGGCGATCAGCTTCCTTGATTAGGCGCGGCAGTCGTTAGAGGCCAGGCCTGGCGAGTGGATTAAACCGCCTCGCAGCCGGGGCTTGTATTCCTTTTACAAGCATGCGCCACAAACTGGCTTCTAGTTCAAAGGGTTTCCAGCGGCACGGGGGCTTGGCAAAAAGAGGGGCAGGGCTAGAGGCGGACAGACGTAAAGCACTAGGACAACCCGGACTGTAGGCTGCGGGACAGGACGCCGTACGCAATCAACGGCTGCGTCGTTGTCCCCATGTGCTGTACCCTGCGCTGGCCGCAGGCACAGAGCTCCACTCATCCTGCTCCACAATGCGGGATGCGCTCCCCACCCCCGCAGCTAAAGAAGAGTCTCCGCTAGGCGTTAGGCGCCCAGGGACTATGCCCCATAGCTACACAGTGCTGATTCTCTCCAGTAGGGGGCAGAACGGCACACCCTGCCCCAGCCGGTTCCTCATTCAGCCAAGATGGAAGCTGGGGGTGGGAGGGGCCCCACAGGCTAAACCCAGTCATATATCTAAGCGCAAAGCAACACAAAGGCCTCAGCACTGAGGCCCAGGGTACAGAGCTCATCCTCCCAAAGTTGGCCAGCGGTGTAGCAGGGAGGGTACCCGGCGGGGTGCTAAGCCTGGCTCTGCCACTGTCCTGCCGTGCGACGCTCTGCAAGTCATGTCTCCTCGCCTCCTTTGCCTTTGCTGGGCAGAAGGGCAGGGACTGTCTCTCGCTTTTTGCACGTCCGGCTCAGAGCCCAACAGGGCTCTGCACTCAGGGCTGCTGTAGTAAGACGCCGGAGGAAAAAGAGACGGCAAGGAGGAGAAAATGCACGCCCAGGCTGGGAAGTGGCTGATCCCTGAGAGCCAGGAAAGGCAGAGCGGGGAGCAGGGGGATTTCCCTTGCTTTTCCTACGAACTCTTCTCCGGGTGCAATTAAAGAGATTTGTTTAATCAACTCTCTGGAGAGGGGAGTGGGAAGGTGGGGAGGGCCTGGAGCCAGCAGCTGTGCTCAGACATGCCTGGTTCGGTGACTCCCGGCCCCTTTGATCATCACCCAGGGCAAGGCACAGCTCTCTCTAGCTTCCCGGATGCGACTGGAGGGTGGGGATTTGCCATCCCTGGGATTGTCAGAACGCCCCAGCCCGTGGTGCGCAGCTCCCTCTCCTGGGCTGCCCCAGGGCTCGATTCCGGCCCACCAGCTCCTCGCAGGCAGGGGCCAAGCAAAGCAATTCTGGCCTGAGAACCCCTTGGGCCTAGACCTGGGCAGCAGCAGAGACCCCCAAAGGCAAGCGGCTATGAGAATTCGGGGCGGGCAGCCTACAGCCCACCCCCTTCATTCATCACCAAGCCAACTCGCACACCCACACGGCCCGTCCTGCGCACAGCCAGTCGGCTCGTCCCCTCCCTTTCACTAATTTACACGCACACGCATTGCTACCGGCGTATGCCCAGGCATTCTCACGCTCCTCTGCCTCCCCCCTCACACAGCTCCTCGTGTGCACACACGCACAGCCTCGCACACCCAAGCATGCCATCTTGCACACATGTACACGATCGTGCACGCCCCCCCCCTCCCCGGCACACAAACACACCGACACATACACTCTCTCCAACACCCATCTCGCATGCACGGCCACTTCCAACAAAAAACCCTTTACTCTGCACTTTTCAGCAGCGCCGCTTCATTTGTATGCACCCCGTGGTGCGCTCTAGCCCAGGCGGACAGGTTACTAGAGGAGATTTTCAGCCATGCTCAGAGAGTTCACATTACAGTTCTCTCCACTGTCTCACTTTCCTTAACCCTGGGGGGGGAGGAGGGGGAATTGGAGGGAGTGGGGGGGATGGCATGAAGGTCCCAGCTCCAGCCAAGCAATCCGTCCCCTGATTTATCTGGAGTTTCAGCCCAGTGCTTTGCAGCAAACGCCATGATTGGAGGCTACCAAGGAAAAGCTGGCACGCCACCAAAGTCACCCTCCCAGGCCGCAGGGGCACGGCTGCTGCAAAGATGGGAGAGGTGTGGGGCAGCGGGGAGCGGCACCCCCCCTCCAAATCAGCCACAGACTCCCTACCACAATATCAGCTGGCTCTCAGTGGCCAGGCGGGCCTGGTTTGGCTCCGTGAAAGAACAGGATGGACCCGGGCAGGATCCCCGGCTAAGCTGGCCGGGAAATGGTTTTTGGAGCTGTGAAAAATTTAGACAAACTCACGAAAAGGTTTCCCAGACATTTTTCATCAATGGTTTGCGGGCATCTGTCAAAAATGGATATTTCCCCCTCTTTTCAGCCACTAAAAGGGGGAAAAAATTGCCTCCAAACCAAACATTTTTCCATTTTTGGGTGCCAAATATTTTTGGGTTTCAGTTGTGGAATAAAAAAATGTTTTGCTTGTTTGACTTTTCTTTTACACCCTCCCCGCCTCGAATACGATCAAATTCAGACACCGACCGGATATTTTGGCCTTAGCGCTAATTGCAGATGGACACTGGCAGGAGACGGGGAAGCCATGGTTTAATGCACTTTTAGAGAAACAGCTGATCAATAAATCAATCCTCGGCGCAGTATTTTCCATGCCACAAATATGGGCACAATCTGTGTTACACCGGAGAGCAGGGAGCGCCTCGAAATTCCTTCCTAGGGCTTTGGAATAACTAAGGAAGATGCTGTTTCCCTGACGGGCCAGCCCGTACTTCGTGCAGGAGTTGATTTGGTGCGAGGAGGGGGCAGAGCGAGGATGGATGAAGGCAGCTGCATGGCTCTCACTCATCCTCGCAGTGACACCCTCCTGGGCCAGCCGGAACCGGGCTCAGCACAACGGACGGGGTGGCCCATCAGGAGACCAGCGACTTCCTTCATTGTTCCAAAGCCCTAGGAAGGAATTTCAAGGCGCTCCCTGCTCCCCAGTGTAACATGCATCGGCCCGTCTCAGTATGCGGGGTGCACACAGATGCCAGCACCGCCCGGCTCGTGGGTTGGCAGCCGGCAGAATGCCAGCCCCTCTCTCCGTGTTTCAGGGTGTCCAAAGCCATCAAACCAAAAAGCAGCACAGAGCCCCCTCCCCAAGCTCCCCGCCCCGGGGCCCAGGAAAGAAAACAAAGCCAACCGGACCCTCCCTGCATGACCCCTCCTGGCAGAGGCCTGGGGAGGGAGACTGGAGGTCGGCACAAGGGAAGGGAACTCCAGGGCTGAGGGTGGCTTCCTGCCCTCCACCTGCAAACGCGCAGCTCTAGGGAGCCTCCCGGGCGATAGGGGTTATCAGGGCACAGCAGGGGCCTGGATCCAGCCTGCTGCCCCACCGACCAGCCTTAAGGGCCTGTATAGATCAAAGCCAACGCCATGACTGGTGCTTGGGGAGGCTCGGGTGCCACCATCAGCCTGGTCCAGCGAGGCGCTGAACACCTCCGGCTCCATCCAAGCCACAAGCTAGCGGCTGCGTCTCTGAGTGGATCCCAGCAGGCTGCTGAGACAGGGGAGAGATCTGATCTGGTGGTTCCTTCTGGCCTTAAACGCTGGGATTCCCCAACCTAGGAACCCGCCCAAGCCTGAGAAAATCTCAGGCTGAGAGAGAGACGCAAAGGCGGAGAATTCAGAGCAACAGAGCAGGCTCAGAAAGTCGCGATTGATAACCCCCAGCACCTCGGTGTAACGAACACCCAGTACCTCCTGGGGCGATTCTACAAGACACGCTGCAGGCCCCTTTTGCACCCAGGCCGGGAGCAGTAGGGCTGGGGAGCGGGCGGGCAATGGCTCTGCCGACAGACACACGCTTGTAGCCTGGGAGCTGGTAGCCCTGGCTGCGGGAGTCGTGCTGACAGCAGGAGACCCGAGAGTCCGGCTCAGCCCGTGTGCAAACAAAGTGAGAGCAGGATCAGTGGGGGAACTGTCCCCCGAGGGTTTCGCTGCTCACCCGAACCCGCGGCCGTGCAGCCGCGCGCGTGGGTCATTACCGACACTCCGGCATCGCCCAGGAAGAGGCACCGTGGGGAGCTAAATTACTCTGAGCTTGGAAGTATTTCCTTTGCCCTTCCCACCCCCAACTGACCCCTGCTGCTTTCGGTTCCTGTCCCCCGTGTGACTGCAGCTGCCATCACCGGGGGGTTGGAGTCTCGCTCTCCAGTGCCCGGAGGAGACGCTACAAACCAGAGGTCGGAAAATCGAGTGTCCTCAGAGATTTGGGCCAAACAAGGGCAGCTTGGGCTGTTTGGGGTGTGCGGGGGGAGGGGAACCGATAGGCTGGGTGAGGGTGAAGGAGGGGGGGGCAGGGTCTGGAAAACCCAGCTCCTGACACGTCAGGGATGGCTGAAATGCCCCCCATGCCCCTCTGGAAGGGTGATGCAGCAAACACCAGAGCTGCTGCGGCCTCCAACCGCTCGGATCTGGTGTGGGAAGGGGGAGAAGCTGGTGCCAGGCCGAGCCATCCCGACTGCTGGCTGCCATGCTGGGCGTCCACACCCCATCGCACAGACAGAATCCCGGCGCTTCTGGGTAAGGGGGAGGGAAATGAACAGGGACAAATTAATCCATTGGCCGTGAGTGAGACGGAAAGATTCCCAGCCCACGTGACGCGGGAGAGAGCTGAGAGCCCCAGAATAAACTGAAGTGATTTACTCTGGCGCTACACAGAGAATCGGCTACCCACGACTCCAAGGGAGCTGGCTGTATCCCTGGTGACAACACAAACCCAGAAAGGAAAGTCCCAGTGGTTTGTTTGCCAGGCCGGATCTGCCAGCTGAAAAATTACAGGCTTATAAAACGCATGGGGTGGGCGTGTGCGTTCAAAAAATGTTGGGATCAAAAATAGAGGGCCTGACTCTGATGATCTCCTTATAATTAGAGAGGGAACCTGAGCCACAAAGTTCAGCCCCAGGTCAAAACTCGCCCAAACTTTGGAGAGGGAGTTTTGTCTTGGCCTCTTGTTCCGACGGGGTGAAGCACCCCACTATGCAGCATTCCAGCATTCAGGGAGCTGCTGAGGTCCCAACCGAGACCTCAAACCAGGGCTTGAGCCCTGCATCGCCCTAGCACGGACTCTGCACGTTGCTGCATTTCACCCCCAGCATCTATACGGACACCACGCGGACAAATGCGATGCACCAATTAGATGCGATCGGCAGGGCAAATGTCACCAAAGTTTCTGTGTGTTTGAATAAAGTTTGACTAGGTCATCACAGTCTTGGGGTTAGGGCACTAGACTGAAGAGCCAGGAGAAGGGGGTGTTGTGAGGGGTTCAGTCACTGACCTGTTTTGTGAACTTAGGTAAGTTTCTGTGCCTCGGTTTCCCTTTGTGGGCCTTGTCTGTTTGGATTGTGAGCGCTTAGGAGCAGGGACGTTCTCACTATGCGTGTGTAAAGGGCATATTGGTTGGGGTCACTGCACTGCTAGAATACAATGAATACCCATACCCATCTTCAACTCCCTTTTACAGCACCAGGTTGGAAACGTTCAGGGGGTTATTTCTTGGGCACAAACTAATCCCCAACTGCCAGGGTTTGCAATGAAGTAAATCCGCGGGGCTGTTCTAGTGGCATCACCGCCCATCAGGATGGAGTTCAAGGCACCAGGAACAGGAGAGGACATGGACTCGAACTGTCTCACTGGAGAAGAATTAGGCTGGGGTCTTTAAATAGCACGCGGACCCACCCCCTTTTTAAAGGGATCGCTAAAGAAAGCCTGGCAAGGCCTCCCCCACACTGCGCTTGCTTTTACCGGATAAGTATCAGGCATGTCAGCTCTGATTGGCCCTGGCGTTGCTGGAGGTAGGACGGCCGCTTGCCCGGTTCTACACCAGACGGGCTCTCCTTTGGGCTGATTTGTCCCCTCTCCAGCACCGGGCCACAGCCAGACGTGGTTCTGTCCGGTATTGCACGGGGGACGCCCTTTGGAAGAGTGCGCTGCTCCGGCTCCACCAGCGTGACCTCGCACGCACCGTGCATACTAGGCATGCTGCTGGGGGCGGGTCAGCCAGGCCGGGGTGGGAGGTGCCGAAATGTCCGGTATTGCGGGAACGTGGAGGCCTTGTTAGGATGCGTCTTGTGCCCTCTCTACCCAGGGTGCTCAGTCTTTAGCAACGGCTTTCTCCCCCGCTGGAGTTCACTGGGTGTGAATCAAACCAAACCAAAGCCAAAGGCTCCGTCTCACTGCAGAGCATCTGGCGCGCTCGGCGCCTGGGTCTGAGCCTTGCCTGGCTGTGAGCAGCCCTGCTGCAAAGCCCTGCCCAAGCGGCTGTGCCCTCGCTGGCACTGTGCTTCCCCCGCGTGTTGCTAGGACGTATCCTGTGGGCACATCCCAGGGGCTCTCTGCTGCAGTGAGCTCAGCCGCTCGGGGATTGTGGGATAACCCGTCTGTCCTACTGGGCACAGCAGGGACCTGTGGGCAGGCGCTGGAGGACTAGCAGCACGGAGTGGTTTGGCCTCAGTCACATTGCAAAGCGGGTTCCCAGCCTGAGTCAGGGCAGGGCCTGAACCTGACCCACCCTCCAGCTAGGCGGCCCAGCACAGAGCTCAAACACCACCCCCCTTGGGTGAGAGGGTTTTGTTTGTAGACAGGAGCGGGGTAGGGGCAATGCCAGGTTCAGAGCCTGGGTTAACTCGGCGTTAAACCGCCTGGTCTACACATGGCACGTTTCCCAGTAGAGCAACGTCGGTACTGGTACATCTCCCAAGCCCTGGTGTGGGTGCGAGTATAAAGAGGTCTTAGCCCTTCCTGGCCAGGTCTAGCTCTATCGGTCTGAGCACTTTTATACCAAGGTAACTGTGTCCACACTGGGGGGGGGGGGGGGGGGATGGGCGGATTGAACGTACACCTGTATAGTTACAGTCGTGCACCTACAGATCTCTCCCTCGCTCAACAACCCGACTTTCATTTATGCACAGACTATTCCACACTAGACGGGACCTGAGTTGCTCATGGAAAAAAAACAAGGAGAACATAAAACAACTTCCAGGCCCTCTTCAGCCATCACAAGGCCAATTTCTCTGTTCCTCGCGTCACCTCTACACTTCCAAACGTTTCGAATCAGCACTAAGGCTGGCTCCAGCCCCCAGCTATAACCTCCCAACATGCCTACTCCAGATCCTGATTTTACTGCTTGGGACCAACGCTAACTGAACTGCCAGAGCCTCTGGGAAGAGTAAAAGTGAGCAACACCAGGAAGCGATGTCACTGAGGCCATTTGAACTACAACTCCCAGAATGCTCCTGTAACCAGCATGCCCTAAAATAAAGCCACAGACCGTGTTTATCAGTTCCCAGCGCCCTTAAAGAGACACTGTCAGGAAATTCAGGCCCGACATTGAGATTTTGTTTATTAAAATCTCCGATTAATAGAAATACTCTCTTGATTTCCCCCCCCCCAATGTCATTAGGAGCAGGGTTTTTTTATTTTAATGTAATCTCCCCACCCGCTCTTTGCAGCTTAGCAACCCAAACATTGCAGTATGGTGCCAGCACATGAGAATCTGAGGAGTCTGTTTTCATTGCCAGGCTGAGCAAAATGCTGCAAATAAACCAACCGCAGAAAGGAGGAAAAGAAAATTAGATGCCTAACATTAATTATTTAAGGGTGTTTTGGTAACCAGATGAGGGTTAATAATTTAATGTATGGAGCCCAAGTCGGCTCTTAGTTGTACTGTGTGAGTCCATCGAAACTGACGCAGTTTGTAAATCAGAATCACATCTGGCCATTGGTTTTAAACAAACAGTGTCCAAAAGGGGTAACTAAACAATCTGTGATCTATCCCAGAGGACGCCGGTCTGCCCCGACTCCCCGGAAGTCAATAGAATTTCCCTGGGGGAGCTGACAGAGGCAGCTAGCTCGGATGCACAGACACACAAATACATCCATACACTGAAACACACAAAGCAAGACCCTGCCATCTCCATGTTACTGATCTGACCCGTCCCTGCACCCCACGGCTCCCCAGCTCCGGCTCTGAGCTCCCTGCTCGTATCCGGGTTCATAAATTGCACTGAAAAGGGGATCTATTTTTACCGACCCAGCTTTTAAAATTAGACCAGGAAGAAGGAGCCAATCCTCTGCTAAGCCATTGCAGAGCATGAGGGCACGGCTGGGAGACGTGGCCAAGCCCCCGGCCGCCTGTGTCCTGCACGGTGGAGGGTGGGCACAGACAGTGGGAAAATGAGAGAGAGAGAATCGTGAAGGTTACATTTAAAGAAGGGGCCCATTGTTTTTCCCAAACAATGCGCAGCAGATGGGAGAATCGAAAGTATGTTGCAACCTTCCCCCCACACACACACACAACCCACGAGTTCCTAGCTAGTTACCCCTCATGTTTCAGCACATGATCTGAGATCACTGCTGGAATTCACTGCCCGAGCGGCTGTCTCGTCTCCTCTGACCTCCCCTTGCCAAGAGGTACCAGGGCTCCCCTTTTTGAACACCTGAGGCCCAGTCCCGCAGGACCCTGGAGCCAAGCCAGACAGCACTCTCAGACCTGGGCTCGGAGCCACCAGACCTGCCAAGTCATTTTCCAGCACAATTCAACCGAGGTTCATTTGAAGTGAGGTTTTCAAGGCACTCCCTCTTAGGAAGGACTATTTTCTTCACGGATACCCACACCCGGGGGACCTGGTTCTCCTCCGCCTGACGCCAGGTGTCACTGGGTTGAAGGCATGAATGGGCCCAGCGGGAGGAAACCAGCAGAGCCCCAGTGTGAGTGGAGCTGGGCATCCGACCCCCTTCACAGAAGCCCCCACGTGGGCTGTGGAATGAGGACAAAACAGCACAACCGCCAAGCACATCTCCCGTCCCTCCCCCACCCAGATAAAGACCTAGTCAAAGGGGGGGGGGGAATTCAACGGTCGGGGCTCAGCAGGTGGGGGCTTATCAAGTGAGACTACAAGATCATGTGGTTCCCCAGGCCAAGGTCGGTATCAGAGAGCGGTAGCAATGACACATGGGAAGGCCCGATGTCACCTTTCCACACGTCCATACACACCTTGTCCAAAGCCGCACCGCTCCCCACACAGGTGCTGCGTTTCCTTTTCACCACATACTTTCTCCCACGGCTCCTACCCCTTGGGTGACGCTGGGTAACGACCCCCTTCTCTGGGAGTTTTAAATACCCATACAGGGCTCCCCTGGTCAGCGTTTGCACACGGTTAGTTCCCTGGATCTTCCCCAGAAGCAGAGGTGGGTCCACCCGGAACCCGGGATCCAGGCACCTCCAGACTTGCACGTGAATGCAGATTCTGGCCCTGAACTTCACTGCTCGTCTCGGAAACCCTGCAAGCATCTCCTCAGCTCTGCCGCACCAAACGTGGGACCAAGACCTGACGAGCATCCAGCAGATGTGACCAAACCCTAGGGTGACCAGACAGCAAGTGTAAAAAATTGGGACAGGGGGTGGGGGGTAATAGGTGCCTATATAAGAAAAAGCCCCCAAAATCAGGCCTGTCCCTATAAAATCAGGACATCTGGTCACCCTACCAAACCCATCCGCAGAAGAGGAAAGCTCAACTGATATGGGAATCCCTGATGCGGGGTAAGCCCAGAGGAAAAGCCTGTCCCAGGCCAAGAACTGGAATAACAACGAGGGAGTGACCGCCAGAGGCCCAATTCTCCTGCCCTGTGTGTGGTCATTTACTCCGGTGTGGCCCCAGGCACTAGTCACTGGCTGCACAAGGGCCAGAGGTGGGAGCTGAAGCTGCTGTGGGCTCGATGCAGGAATCCCTGGGTAGATTCTCTGGCCTGTGCTGTGAAGGAGTCAAACTAGATGATCACAGTGGTTCCTCTGGCTTTAATCTATAGGAAGTTTCCCCAGGAGCATTTTTCTTTAGGAACTCAAGTTAAGAGTTCATAGACTCATAGAACTGGAAGGGACCTCGAGAGGTCATCTAGTCCAGTCCCCTGCACTCAAGGCAGGACTAAGTATTATCTAGAGTTACCCCTGCTGGGACAGTCCTACCTTGTCTGCAAACCAGGGGGTGGATGGACTCAACCAGAAATAATAATAAATAATCATTAATCAGCAGCTCACCCGCTTTCTTGCTTCTGCAGGCCGAGCTTATTGCACACCCGAGGGGCTCCTTGCATTAATAATAATAATTAATTGCACTCCTAATAAATTGTCAATCTAAGGCACCTTCCAGCTGAGGATCTCAAAGCACTTTGCAGTTATTAATTTAGCCTCAGAGCTCCCCCGTGGAGGTAGGTGACTGTCACTGTCCCCATTTTACAGATGGATAAACCAAGGCACAGAGGGGGGAGAAGTGCTTTGCCCGAGGTCACACCCCAGGAGCCAGTAGCAGAGCTGAGAGCGCGGGGCACTAACCGCTAACTCATGCTGCTGTCCGAGGGGATAGGAGTGAATCTGGGTCCAGTGGAGGGAAGCCCCGTGTCAGGGAGAGGCAGCCGGAGCGTGTGCAGTCGCGTCATCGTGCTCCTGGATCGGAATCAAGGCCAGCATTGCAGAGCCCTGGCCAGCGCTGCACTAGGTGGAGGTGCCTTGCCAGGGCTATTTTCGTGCTGCTAGGTCCTGAGACTTTAAACAGCAACGCCAGCCTTGGACGAGCTCTGGCAGGGAAGGGATGATCCCAGAGCTGATGCTCACCCCCACCCCCCGGACTCCCCAAGCCAAACGAGGCTCCCTGCCGGGCATGCGTGGGAGCGTCTGCTCCTGGCTGGTCTCAGTCCCGTGCCACGGTGGGAGAGACCCATTCGATGGGCACAACTGTTATTCTGGCTGCACTGGGCTAGTGGTGACTGACAGGTGGCAGGCCAACTACCAGCCCCCCAAGACATCTGGTCCCCAGCAGGTGCTAACCTAGGAGGGGCTGTCTAGGGAGCGAGGCGTGTGCATGGGGATAGGAAGGATGGAGAGAAGGAAAGAGCTGAGTTCAAGATCTTTAAGGTTACAAAGTCAGAACTGAGGAAACACCACAGTTAATGTCACTCATGCAGCCTCTCGCATGTGTGTTTAACTACGTGATCACAAACCGTCTTGGCTCAATAGCCGTCTTCGAATCTAGGCCCTTCCGTTTCCAGCCACAGGCCTGTCCCACTGCAGCTCTAGAGAGGGACAGGACACACGCTTTGCCAGCAGGCTACACAGTTAGTGGCTGTGGTGGGGTGTCAGGCTTCTTGGGTTCCCTTCCTGGAGCAGGGAGCAGAGCATGGTCTAGTGGTTAGAGCAATGATTGCCGCCAGCAAAGTCAAGCACACAGATTTGGCACCTTCCCTCCCAAAGGCAGCATGGCTGAGTCGATGAGATGTAGCTTTGGCATCTGAGACCCTTGGGTTCTATTTCCAGACATGGCCTTGTGCAAACTCAGTTGCCTGATTTGCAAAATGTGGGGGGAACGACCATCGCCAGGCTCCTGGGGCAGGAACCTGAGGCCTGTCTCAGACACGCGGGTTGGGAACTTCCCAGAAATACTAATGCCAGTAAAAGAGGTGAGACCAAAACCCAGGGGCTTCTCTCCCCCTTTCTCCAAGAGACACAGGCAGGTGTAACACGGCTGCCATGTGCACGACACGTGGCAAGTCTGGCACAGGGGGCTAAGACAGGGGAGGTTAGCCTGGTCCTGGGCACTGCCTCCTGGGTGATCAGCTAAGCCTTAGGGATCCTCCTGTCCCTGTGGCTTGTCTGTCTCCCCTTGGGTGCAGATCTGTGGGCCCCTACTCACACTCAGTGGAGGGGGCAGCATGTGACCCTGATGTGGGGGTTGCAGGAAGGGGAAGCAAGAATCAGGTTAAAGCCATAGGAAAGTCCAGCCCCAGAAGGACTGACTGGCAGACTGAAGGAGAGGTGAGCGGGGTGTCTTGCTATTCTCCTGCCCCACTGACATCACCTTCCTTCTGGGGGGCAGCTGGGGAGCTGAGGGGCTGGGACCCCAGAGCAGACCGAGCCTTTGGTCCTTGCCCTTTCTCCTCCCCTCTTTTCAGTGTAGCTCCCAGCGCTAGAATAGACCCTCACAGTCGCTAAGGAGCAGAGGGAGGAGAGATTCATTTAGCTCAGGGGTAGGCAACCTATGGCACTCGAGCTGATTTTCAGTGGCACTCACACTGCCCGGGTCCTGGCCACCAGTCCGGGGGGCTCTGCATTTTAATTTAATTTTAAATGAAGCTTCTTAAACATTTTAAAAACCTTATTTACTTTACATACAACAGTAGTTTAGTTCTATATTATAGACTTAGAGACCTTCTAAAAACGTTCAAATGTCTGACTGGCACGCGAAACCTTAAATCAGAGTGACTAAACGAAGACTCGGCCCAGCACTTCTGACAGGTTGCGGACCCCTGATTTAGCTGGAGCAAGTGGGCCCCGCAGCAGGGAAGGGGTTACTCAGACGCAAAGGGAAGGCTGGCTGCTCAATAATTAAATAAATATCAAGAATCAATATGGACAGAGCAAGCGATCCAGCCTCCCCCTCCATCGTGGCCCTGCCTCGGCCGAGTTTTGGTGGAATATGCAAAGAAACTTTCAAGTGAATATTTTATTCACAAAAAGCAACCACACAAAGCACACACTCACGGAGCCCACAACAGTAACACACAACACAACCAGGGAATATTCTCTCCTGTCAAATAACACACACAACACCAACTGTGAACACAGCCTAAAAGAACACCCACATACCATATTGCAGCCTATGTTTTATCAACTAACACACACAACACAGGGCCAGTATGCTGTGATCTAAAGTAACACCCGCGGTCAATATGTTATAACCCAATGTAACACAAACCCACACAATAGTCCCAGTGATCCCCTAAAACAACACACAGAGAGGGAATATTTGATGACCTAGAGTAACACAATGCACAACACAGGTAGTGATCCTTGCCACCCCCTTTAAAATAACATGCACATAAAATACACAACACCCAGAGACTATTTTATCACCTACAGTAACACAACCACCCACAATGAATAGGTTATCATTTAAAGCAACACGCCCATAATCAATATTTTAATAACACAAACACAATATACACCAAGAAAATATGATCCCTCCAAAGATCACACACAACACACGCCGTGAATATTTGTGACCTACACAATACACACTAGCCACGGTGCACAGATTATCCCCTAAAATAACACACAGAGACCCACACAGAGTTGCTCCTAGAGAGTCCACACACACACACACGAGCCCATGTGATTCCAACTTCGTACAAAGTTAGATCATTTCGAAGAAAAACGGCCCCCATCACGCCCGAAAGGCGCTTCCCCGCAAGCCCAGACCAGGGGGGGGGGACACGGGGGCGGTTGGGGGGGGGGAAAGGTGAAAGTGGAGGGGGGGGGGGGGCGGAAAGCAATTAGTTATAGACCGATTATTTCCCCTCTAAATGCCCATGAAGGCAGGAGTGCCCCGAGGCGAGCCGGCTGCGAACTGCCAGTCGCTCTTTTTAATTACACCCCAAAATGCCCCCCCATTCCCCCCTCTCTCCCCAAACGCCCCCCCAACCCCTGCAGTCTCCCTGCGCCCATCCACCTCCCGCCGCATGACCAAAAACAAGCACCCGACCACACTCGCAACCCTGCGAACAACACAGCCCCAGTGAAAGTGAAGGGGGGGGGGAATCACTAGACAGAAAAAAACAACCACCACCCTACTAAAAACAACCGGCAAGAGCCGAGCGTCATCCCTGCTGCAGACAGCCCGGATCTTCACACACACCAGAAATCCCGCCCTTTTCTTTAACTGTACAACTATTTTGCACTAATGGTGGCAGAGAAATTACTCCACCGAAAAAGCCCCGAGCTCACCAGAGGAAGCAAATCTCTCTCTGCCCGCATCCCAGTTACTAACACAAGCCAGCCAGCAGAGGAGCAGGGGCTCGAAGGGAAGCAGCCCGAGGGGATTTGGGGCGGCAGGGAAGGAGAAATGGGGGGGCTGTTACCTGAGTTAAGCACAGAGGAGACGAATACATCCCGAGTTGATCTGGGAAACTGACTAATTGCAGAAGAGAGACCCAAGGCGCAAAAGTTACTGAGTCATTTCGAAGGCTGTAGCAGTTTTCCCCCGTCTCCTTCTCCGGAATCGCTCTCTTCTCTGGAGATGGATCGCAGGCAGGGCAGGGGGGGGGGTGTTGGGCGGGACCCCAAAACCAAGAGAGAGCGAAAGATCCAACTTTAAGAGGAAAAAAAATCAACCCGAAAGCTAAGACAAAAAAGACTCATCCTGGGGGAGGGGGGATAGATCTCCGACCCCCCTATAAGATCCCCCCCAAATACGAAGTGGAGCGGGACAGAGGGGGAGCGATCGGGGAAGTTATAGGGAAATTCGCTCCATTGGAGACACGGGCACGAGAGAGAGAGAGGAAAGAAAGAATGAGAAAATGAAAAAAAAAAGGAGCGAGGAATGAAGTGACGTTATGAAAAAGCCCATCCCAAAATATTACATCCCATTTAAAGATGCAGGATCCCCCTTTTGGCTGATAGCTGCGCCGCTGCAGGGCAAAGCGGCGCTGGGAGTAGGTTTTGCAGGGAGTTGGGGGGGGCAGAGTGGGGAGATGTGGGGGAATGCCTAGGTTCCGGGGCGGGGGGGGGGGGCACAAGGAGGCTGGCTGGGAGATGCCAGGGCTTGCGGAGCGGCTGGACAGAGCCGATCGGATCAAAACTGCAGATTCATATTCGTCTGCTGGGGAAGCGCCAAAGGAGACGCCGAGGATTCAAGCCCCAGTGGATGGAGGTTCTGGGGAACAAACTGTACCAGGGATGGTGTGTGTGTCACACACACACTGTCAACTTGATATCCAGTCGCTAGACAGACACATGCGTCTTCCCCCGACGGGAACTGCCCCAGGCCAACACCCCCCCCCCTCCAGGAAGCCCCCCAGGGTTGCTGCTCTGGATTGGGGGGGGGATTGGTGCCCCTGGGAAAAGAGCTGGAGGAAGGGCATCGCCCGATATTATGCCGGGGAGAATCGTCTGTTAACATCTGGACTCAGGGCACGTAGACAAAACAACAACAACCACCCAGCAGCGCCTAACAGCCCCTCCAGGTCACTCTCCTTCCTACCAGCCGCCGCCGGCTTAGAGGGAAACAGACCAGGCCAGAAGCGACCCCGGACACAGCCCGAGCCCACCAGCACGGGCGCCGATTGCAGAGCAAAATCCGGATCTACAGACTCGGTCCCCAGCGCAACAGGCCGAAGCGGCCCTTGGAAATGTTAGTAACAAATCAATAGCCAACCGTGACTCTAATCGCGCTTTACCAGCCCCCCCCCGCCCCGGGAACCCGACTTTCTGCATGGCCCCCCTCGGCTCACACCCTGCGAGCCGGCCATTCACACCTCAAACCCCGCTCACTCCACACACTTGGGTTTATTTACTTCGTTTTCTCTTTTTGCTGCAGTCAGGCGAGTTAACTTCTCCCGGGGTCGCTCCGTTTTCGAAGTGGGCGAGGGGTGATGCTAACATGAAGCGACAGGTGAACATTAGATGACACATCTGTCAGGTTCGTAGATTCCTTTAGTCCAGCCGCGGCTAAGAGTTTGCAAAGCGGGGCGGGGGGGAGGGGAACGGGGGGGGCAGTTGCTCAGTTCAAAATTAGTAACATCACTTCGCCTCCTTCCTCAACACAAACAGCACAAAAAGAACAGAAAAGAAAACACCCCCCCCCCCCAGTCAAGCAGCAAACTCCAAACCACGAATTCTCCCTGCATACAGCGGAAAAAACAAGCACCAAAAATTTCTGGAGGCTTTAATCAAACTAATTAGAGGGGGGGAACACGTATAGAAAAAACAAAGGGAATCCCTGCTTTATAATTCTGAAAGTGAGACCTCAGCCCTTCTCTGCCATGGCAAAATGTCAGACTCTCGAGGTTTGCGATTTTTGATTGACTCCCTCAACTTCTTTTTTAAATTGCGTTGATCTTAGCAGGGACCTTAAACAAAAAGAATATGGGAAAAGTCCTCTCTGGTTAGGAAATGTTGCAGGATTTGGAGGCGAATATTAAAATGAAGGGTTTTGCCTAAATCCGGAGTTTGGAGTCGAATTGTGTCTATTCGGTGTGTGGTTTATGAAATAGCAATATTTACAGCCAGAGCTGTCTTTCTATATAAGACCAAATGTAGTAGCATCTACTTATAATTATAGGACAAAATATATCCGCGTAGCTCTCCACCTTATTTTCCTACTAGTCCAGACACCTAATTAATCATAGCATCTCCATGACCAATTATAAACCCTTGGTTTTCCCCTGACACTTTTGCTTTTCCAAACTCCACAGTGCTTTTCTCGGCAAAAAAAAAAATTCCAGAGGTCACCCCCGACCCCCCGCGAAGTATTTTCTGCAGAAGAAAGTTCTCTGCGCGTTTGATTTTCTGCGTGTTGCAACGTATTGCAGGCGGGAAGGGTTCGTTAGAGATTCCCAAATTCACTCTAGGCTGCAAAGTTTGTAAGCGGGAGAGTCCCGAAGTTGCTAAGCACTGGGGCGGGTGGGGGTTCCCTCACTTCTCCCCTCGGCAGTGCAGGTTGGAAGGGATTCAAGGCCTAGAGCTGATAGGATCGATCGGAGAGGAGGCCTAGGGTAAGATGTTATGTGTTAAACACCTACCCACTGCGGCAGGCAGCTCGCTCTGCATACGCCACCCCGACGGCTTCCCCCTCTGTACGTGGACAAACCACCTTCTCTTTTGCTTCTAAGGTCAAAGGGATTTTAGTTTTGGTCCAAGATTTTTGGAAGCATCATTAGAAGAAAACAGTGTTTCTTCCCTTTCATCGCGGGAGCAGAGAGCCGCTCTGAGATTTTCTCCCCCTGCCCTCATCAAAATGTGGCATTAAAAAAGAAAACTTTTGTGTCGGCGTGGAACAAATCTGCGTCCTTATCACATTTTTTGAAAGCCCCCTTTTGGGGAGTGTTGATTTCTCAGCAACTAGCAGAGCCAAGCCAAAAGGCCAAAGAAGCAGATTTGCTCGGAGAACGGGGTGGTTGTTTTTTTAAATCTCTTCTGTACTAAAAAAATAAAACAACCCCCAAACCTCGAGGCTATTTTTGGAACGAGAACTAAAATTCGCTTTTAGTTTCTTTGGTGCTGTGGTGGCAGGGGAGGGCTGCAAAGTGTCTCCGCTTCGAAACACCACGTTTGGGGGCCCTGATCCGCAAGGGGGGGGGATCTACGGGGTACGTGGCCTGTCTCCCTCCCCCCAGCAGCCCGCAAGCCCTGAACTCTGCTGGCCCTGGCAGGCCCGGGCTACCAGCTGGTTAGAGAAGCGGGTGCTCCGGCAGCTGGCATGCAGGCTGGGGGCGGGGGAGAGGCGGGTGTGCATTTCGCACCGGAGGGGGCCGCGCTCCGTTCCCCCCCCGGGCCCTGCCGGGCCAGCTCAGGCAGGTGGGCATGAAAACACAGCGGGAGGGGGGAGGGGGAAGGGCAGCACCGCAGGGTGCGCAGCCGGGGCTTGATCGCGCCTCTGCTGGGCGTCACTGCCAAGTTCAAGTCGGTGCGGCTTGCAGTCCTCTCCGCCCCTTTCCGAGCGGCCATTTTCCGCTACATCCAGCTCTTCGCCTGCTGAGCAACCCTGGGCTGCGGAGAGCTGCCCCCCCCCTCCCCAGCACCTCGGGGGAGGGGGCGGGGAGGAGTGGCAAAGAAACTTCCCCAGCAATAACCATCTCCCTCCCCCGCCTCCCCCCCCCCCGGACGATACAGCATGAAACTCTGCCTCGTAGGCAGCTCCTGGTCACTTCTGCATCCCTCCCCTCCCGGCTGCGTCCCCAGCCTGCACCTTGGCAGGGCAGCCCCCACCCCCAAGCCCAGACCCAGGCCGGGCACATCCCCCCATCTCCCCTCCCAGCGCCCCACGCACCTGCTTTGCCATTGCGGGGCAACCAACAGACCCCCGCCGCCCCCACCCGTCAACTTTTGCTGTTTGGTCCATCCACCGAAGCGGGGAGGGGGGAGGGAGAAGAGAAAAGGAAACTGACAGGGAACCTACCATCGCCAAGTGAAATTAACGAGGCTCCAGACCAAGTTGCAGCCAATGGAAAAGGGAGAAAAAAATCTACAATTTGTGTTTTCCACCAACAAAAAGAGAGAAGGAAAAAAAACCCAAAGTGTCCTCAGAGTTGGCTCATGTCTCCGGCTCCTTCTCGCTCTGAGCGCCCATGTCAGTGTCCCCAGCGTGGCTCGGGTGTATTGTTATTTTGGTTGTGGGCTGTTTGGGTTGTGTGTTGGGTTGGGGCTGGGCCGAGCGCGCACACCCGGGCATCTGCTCTCCGGTCGGCGCGGCGCGGCTCCCGGCTCAGCTCAAGGAGGTGCCTGGCGCTGCGTGAGTCAGGAAATGGTCCTAAGCCCCGAGGCCGGAGGGGAGCAATCGCAGCCGCTTCCCAGGGTCCCCCAAGGCGCCTGTGACAAGTCTCCTCTCGGCGGAGCGGCGGCGGCGGGTCGGTTCTTGTGACTATTGGGAGGCCATCGCCCCCTCTGCAGCTATGGGAAATAAAAGCTCACATCTTCCCCTCCCCCCCAACACCAACTCCGGACGGGCATCGCTCCGGATTGCAGCCGCCCGCCGGCACCCCCCCCCCCTTCCCCATCGCATCCCTCCCCTTCTCTCCTCCCCCCGCCGCGCCGCAGCCTCCTCCTCTTCCTCCTCCCCCTCGCCAGGACACCGGGCAGAGCCGCACGGGGGGATCCCTCGCTTGGTGGGGGCGGGGAATGGGGCTTCTTCCCCCCCCCCCGCGCCCGGGGGGCGAGCCGAGGCGTCCGCTGAGCCGCCGCGGGATGTCGGCGATGGTAGGGGGGCGGCGGCGGAGCAGGGGCTGTGCCCGCATCCTAGCAGGAGCCCGCAGGCTAGACCGAGCCGGGGGGGGCGGGGGGGCGGTGAGTGTGAGCCGCCGTGTCACCGCCCCGTGCATCCCCTGCCGGGCACACGCACACCTGAGCGTGCTGCAGAGGGTGCGTGGGACACACACCGGCTTGGGGCTTGCACGGCCACTGCAGAGCGGATTGCAAGGGGCAGTTACATGGGAGGGGGCAGGACTCCCCTCCCCCCCAGCTGTAGAGGTGACACACAGCTGGAGAGTTCTGCATCACAGAGTGACCCCCCCATCAGGACACCCCTCCCCCTTCCCTCAACCCCCCCCCATCACTTGCTTAAAGCTGCACACACCCATTTTAAAAACGGAGAGTCTGGTGCACTGGATCCGAGTTCCCTAGCAGAGCAGAACCCCCCCCCCCCCTTATAGCGCGGGTGTGTGTCTGAAAATACAGCGTCAAACATTACCCGCGGCCTCCATTAACTCCAGCAGAGCCCTGGCATGCACCAGTGGGCAAACGATTGACTTTGAAACGTGCCTGCGAACTTCTGAGTGGCTGGGAGGGTGAAGGATTAAAGGAGTGAGCCAAGCTAGGGAGTCAAGAAATAACTGCCTGGGGCACCCACATGTCCTGGGCTGTCCAGGGGCCTGCTTCTCAGCTGTCCCTGGCTTCACCTGCGGCCCCGGGTACTCAGCACCTCTGCAAAACAGGCCCCACGACAAGTGGGGTGAGTGCAAAGAGAAGGGTGTGGGGGACACATTGTTGATTCTCACCTGCCAGAAAGTGAGGGAAAAAGACTGACCCTTTAGTTAAAATCATATGCCAGCTGTTCTGCAGGCTGTGATCCCACTTTCCCCTTTGACTGCTGAATTATGATGTTTTTTAAATTAATGATCATTTGAATGTTCCTACAAACTAATAATATTTAACTCAAAGCAAAGTTCCTTTTGGGTGAGGGTTTCCCATTAGGGGCTAACTGGGTTCACAGTACTCTAAGGTGATCAGTGACTTATCTCCAACCCTTTGGTACAAATTTAACAGCAGATTGGCTGGGATGGCCAAAGGACTGCGGGCTTGTAATATGGTAAAAAAGTTACACTGCCTCCAAAGAAGTGGCAGTCTGGAGTTTACCTCTCTAGCGCCATATAAATATTAGATGTCATTAAAAACATATTTAAAAACCTATTTTACACCAACATTCATTATTTACTTATCTAGACGGGTAATATACAAAGGTCTACTGTGAGTGAAATATTTAAATATGTAACCCTCTCAGGCATGGACCTGTATTTTTAACCCATCTTTCTATTGCAGTAACACAATCAGCAAAAGCGTTTTACCTCTTATAACTCACCCTATTGTTTTTATATAAAGGCAACGAACTGGGATTTTTTTTCAATGTCGTGGAGGTTAAATGTACTGTGGATGTGTATATTTTTATATATGATACCTACAGAATACTTCACAAATAGTACCATAATCTAGTGTTATTTCTCTGGTCAAAGGATCCGAACATGGTAAAACAAACTAAATAAATTGCTTGTATTTGTTTATAAAATTACAGAACGTTGCATAGGCACTGTTTTTTAATGTTTTAATTTTAGAGTTTGCTGCCTTCTTTTTTCTTTTTCTGTGCAAGATGGCTCAGAGAGCACTGATCATTCTTAATAGGAATCACATCGATTTTAACAGGGATTTGGTATAATCTGGAGATTTATGCATGCACACATCTTCTCCATAACCCATGAAAACACATACTCAGAGATCGTATATTACACAGAATAATCTGTGTATTGCTATCTTCTATATTTTATTGCTGTTCAGTTTGTTTGTGGTCTGTTTAAGCACAGAATTTGCCTTATGTAAATGAAGATCGAATTTCGCTTTTATTTCTATCCAAAAACATTTATATTTACAAGCCGAATTTTTTTTTTAAATCACCATCTGCTCCCTAACAAAAAGTCACTTCCCTGTTTTGACTATAAACAGCCTCTTGGCTGAAATAAGTAATTGATTTGCACTGTACCAACTAAATAAGTCTTGTGGAAGTTAAACCTGAAAGTGACTGTTGCTTTGCTAAGGAGACTATAGTTTTTATTTTATGCATTTAGCACCAGGAGAAACTAAGAAAAAGATAAACATCGAAAAGAACTTGCCAATGTCTTAATGGTTCCGACTCAGCAGTTTAGTGGCTGTGTTGGGCACAGTGTTAGAAGTTTGAATTTCTTCCCCAAATGGTTTTATATTATCGTTTTGTACCATGGTAGCTCCTAGAAGCCCAACCCAAGATTGTGCTGGGCACTTTCATTATCTTTTTATGTTCTGGGGGAAAATTGGTATTCGCACCTACACACCACACAGATCTGGTTTAATAAAGAGTGGTTATTCTCAGGCCAAATCTGAGACATAAAGGGAAAGTACTCAGCAGTTCTGAAAGTTCCCAAGGTGAGAGGCACTGTATCAGCAGAAGTATGCCGTGAAATACACACAATGGGTGTTTTTAATAGCAGCTGGCTTTTCTAACCATATCAGCAGCAGGGGTCATGAAAAAGAGGTGTCACTTGTGATCACTGGCAGGCTGGGATCTTCAAGACTTGTAAATGTAGGGACCGGCCTGCTCGAGTATGCGTCCAAGGGACAGAAGGGAAATATGAAAGGTGATCTGCAAAGGGGGAAAAATGGGTTTGTGCCTTTTTTCCCCCTTCTTCTTTGAAGCTCTGCCAGATTTTTGTGTATGTGTCTCTGTGTGTATAATCAGGAATGCCAAAGCTTGTCTCCCCCTCCTTTCTCCCTAGTGTTAAAAAATGTTTGGATGATTCAAAAGTGGGTGCTTTTTCACCCCTAAATTGGAAGATTGGGAGTACTGGATTTTCAAAGGGACCTCATCTCACAAGTATGAGAATTAAACAAGTGTTAACAAAACCCAGAGGATTTTAGACAGGCCACATTGAAATCGTCCCCCCTCTCCCCCCATTAGTCAGATTTCCCACACCACAGTGATAGGTGCAGTGTTAGATCCTGAATAAAAAGGGGGAAAAAACTGAAAATGTGTTTGTGCAACTCCTCTCCCTATTTTTGACCCACTCAAATATATAAATCTATTAATTATTATTATTGTAGCACTTAGAGGCCCCTACCAAGGCCAGGGAGCCGCCATGCTGGGTATATATTAGTACTGGACAGTCCCTGCCTCAAGGATCTTACTATCGAAGGCCCTGGTCCTGCAAAAATTGATGTTTGTGCTTAATTGTATCTGCTGTATGTTGTCCCCTGGACATGTCAAATGAAGCAGGAGTAAATCTTGGCAGAATCAGGGCTAAAATCCAGGTCTTTGTTCAAATTTAGTCCTCTGTTAGCTCAGCCATAGGCCTTCTCAAGGTAGCTGTGCCCTTAATTACTAATATATAACCCCAGCACAAAAAGAGAACATATTTCCCCCAAATCCCTTTTTAGGCCTTCTCTAAGGAAGCAGAAACAGGCATGAGCCCAATTCAAATTTTTTTTTTTTGCAGGTCACCATAATGCTTAATATAAAATAAACAAACAAGCATTTGGAGTTGGAGTTTCCTCTCACTGAGGGTATTTTTACACTAGCTTAGCTCCATAGTTGAGCTGTTCCTGATGGACACCAAGAGCAGAATCAGGCCTTTCGTTTAAGTGTGAGAGTTTATGTGACAGCTGTCAAATCAGAATTGGCTTTCCTTCTCCAGAGCACCTCTGAGCCACCTCCCCAAATGGGATCTACCTGGAAATACTCTAGGGGGGAAATTCGCTTCTGCGAAAGGCCTATGAACTACTTAAGTCCCACTTAAGCGATATCTAGGACTTGTGCTGGCACAAGGATGAATTTTACCCAACAGCATTTAAAATTAGAGGGCTGAAACACTAGCTCTGAAGATTCTCCAAAATGGGGGAAGCCCAGGTCCTTGTCTAAATTTCATGCTTTAAGAGACTAAAGCAAGTCCCCGGAACTGAACATCCCCTGAATTTTGAGGCATGTCAGATCTGGGTTTAAAACGTTGTGTCTGGGACACCATCCCTGTCAAAAGCTTTATTTAAAAAAAAGGGACATCTCCCAATTTATTTATGGGGATAAAGAACTTCTTAGTGTCAACTTTCAGAATGCTGGGCTCAGCCAAATGCATGCACCTTTTAAGTAACTTCATGGAGGGGAAATATAACACAGTCACCATTAGCTTTTTACTAGCTGAGTTCGTGTCTCTCTCTCTTGCATTGTCCTCTGCTAAGGTAAAATTTTACTCTTGGTTGCAGCGTATGACTGCCACACAAGTCACGGACTTATATCCAAAACGATAATCAAGGGGAAATTTGATTCCTGAAACTGGATTGTAGCAGAGAAGTTTTGTAGATTTCACGTCCAGATTAATTTGCATGATTTTTATGCAGCTTGATTAAATATAAGGAGCAATATTCTTCCTTTGACTAACTTGTGGAAAATCCATTAACATATATGGCTTTTTGGACCAGATCCTGAACCGATATAAATAATGAAGTCAACAGAGCGAAGATCGGTTACATTGGCTGAACATCCAGCCCTTTAGGTCTAAGATACACAGCTATTTTCTTTATTTGTTACATTTTCTTGTATCCAGATGTGTTTCTCGTTGATTTGAAAAATTAAAAAGTTAAAAAGTTAGATGAAAAAGAGTGAAAAAAACCTGCAACATTTTTAAATGGATTTTACCCCCTGTATTTACAAATTACTTTTTTAAACCACCTTTATATCTATTCTAAAATCTCCTAGTATTTGGGAATTTTGATAAATATCAGCTAAGAGATTCTTGTAAATTCTCCTGTGAACATTTTTGGGATTTTTTTTTTTTTTGCAGGAAATGTTAGCCACCTCTCATATTTACTGCTCTCCCAGATAACGAGGGAAATCCGTCCATTAAAGATCATAAAACAGTGAGCACAAATTGCTTGTGATAATTCCTTCAGATTGAGCGATTTTGCTGTGTAACCAGGTTTGCCTTCCACGAACATTCGAGACCTTGAATTTACTAGTGCAAACCTGACAAAATGGGAATTTTAAACTCAGTTACTTTAATCAGGAGGGAGTTTTACATTTTACATTCAGCTGTAAAATTTGCAATTGGGCTGTGTAGGCCCTAGTCCTACATGGGCTTAACTTTAAGCACTCATTGATTTAGAACTAAGCTTATGGATGAGTGTTTACAGGATTGGAACCATAGTTATATATTATATTATATTATATTATATTATATTATATTATATTATATTATATTATATTATATTATATTATATTGTCTGTTCAATGGTCATGGTTCAATGGATTTAGGATCTGGTCCTTAGTTATATACACTGCTCTTTATGTATCATAATTAGGGCTGTTGATTAACTGCAGTTAACTCACATGATTAACTCAAAAAATTAATCGCGATTAAAAACATTAATCATGATGAATCACAGTTTAAATCGCACTGTTAAACAATAGAATACCAATTGAAATGTATTAAATATTTTGGATGTTTTTCTACATTTTTAAATATATTGATTTCAGTTACAACACAGAATACAAAGTGTACAGTGCTCACTTTATATTATTATTTTTATTACAAATATTTTCACTGTAAAAATTATAAAAGAAATGGTATTTTTAAATTCACCTCATACAAGTTCTGCAATGCAATTCTTTATTGTGAAAGGGCAATTTACAAATGTAGATTTTATTTGTTATATAACCACTCAAAAAACAACAATGTAAAACTTTAGAGCCTACAAGTCCACTCAGTCCTACTTCTTCTTTAGCCAATCTCTCAGACAAACAAGTTTCTTTACATTTACAGGAGATAATGCTGCCCACTTCTTATTTACAATGTCACCTGAAAGTGAGAACAGGTGTTCGCATGGCACTTTTGTAGCCAGCATTGCAAGGTATTTACATGCCAGATATGCTAAACATTCATATGCTCATTAATGCTTTGGCCACCATTCCAGAGGACATGCTTCCATGCTGATGACACTTGTTAAAAAAATAATGCGTTAATTACTTAGTGACTGAACTCCTTGGGGGAGAATAGTACTGGTATGTCACCTGCTCTGTTTTGCTCGCATTGTGCCATATATTTCATGTTATAGCAGTCTCGGATGATGACCCAGCACATGCTGTTTGTTTTAAGAAGACTTTCACAGCAGATTTGACAAAACGCAAAGAAGGTACCAATGTGAGATTTCTAAAGATATCTACAGCACTCGACCCAAGGTTTAAGAATCTGAAGTGCCTTCCAAAATCTGAGAGGGACGAGGTGTGGAGCATGTTTTCAGAAGTCTTAAAAGGGCAACACTCTGATGCGGAAACTACAGAACCCAAACCACCAAAAAAGAAAATCAACCTTCTGCAGGTGGCATCTGACTCAGATGATGAAAATGAACATGCTTCAGTCCACTCTGCTTTGGATCATTATCGAGCAGAACCCGTCATCAGCATGGACGCATGTCCTCTGGAATGGTGGTTGAATATGAAAGGACATATAAATCTTTAGCGCATCTGGCACTCAAATATCTTGTGATGCCGGCCACAACAGTGCCATGCGAATGCCTGTTCTCACTTTCAGGTGACATTGTAAATAAGAAGCGGGCAGCATTATCTCCTGCAAATGTAAACAAACTTGTTTGAGTGATTGGCTGAACAAGAAATAGGACTGAGTGGACTTGTAGGCGCTAAAGTTTTACATTGTTTTGTTTTTGAAGGCAGTTTTTTTGTACATAATTCTACATTTGTAAGTTCAACTTTCATGATAAAGAGATTGCACTACAGTACTTGTATGAGGTGAATTGAAAAATACTATTTCTTTCTTTTTTTACAGTGCAAATATTTGTAATAAAAATATTTGTAATAAAAAAATAAATATAAAGTGAGCACTGTACACTTTGTAATTTAAATCAATATACTTGAAAATGTAGAAAAAAACCCAAAATATTTAAAAAAATGGGATTCTATTATTAACAATGCAATTAATTTTTTTAATTGTGCGATTAATCACAATTAATTTTTTTAATCGCTTGACAGTGCTAATCATAATTGTACATTTGTATTAAAGCGGGTGAGGGATATTTTTCAAATGTTGACATTTCAGCAAAAAAATTAAAAAAAAAAACCCATACCTTTCAACAAAATATTTACAAAAAAATATTCCTTCTTTTTTGACTAATTATGGGGCTGGCTAACTTTTTTCAAGATGGGCAAACTTTTTCCAAATTTCCAAATTTTACAGTGTATTAAATTAGTTTTTAAAGGAAAGCATTTTTGAAAATTTGCCCATGCAATTCTTCCCCATGTGTTGAACAGCACTAATTTATATTTTATCATTTATTTGTTTATTTATTTATGATGGTGTCTCAGACCAGGACCTCCTTGTGCAAGGCGCTGCACATAAACAGAACAAAAAGACTGCCCCACCCCAAACACCTCACAATCCAAGTAATATATAACTATTTCTTTTATTTCATTGTGACACCTTAAGATGGCTACTCTGTATGTGTCACAGCTGCTGACTGGAACTGTATTGCATAGGCTCCATACTGCTGAGAGGTAATAGTTGTCCTCCTTTAGGTCAAGTGGCAGGAGGAGTCTGCTTTAGAAGCAAGAAGCAACCTGTTGCCACCAAAAAATCCCAAGTAGCCAAAATGTGTAGCCACATGACACTGATGACGTTTCTAGATGCCACAGATTAGTTACAACATTTAAAGGGGCTGTGTCAGCTAATTTCAGGCCCAAAATTTGGATTTACAAAAACAGAGGGGAAAGGTCCTAGTATGACTAGAAATATTAAAAGGTTTCATATCCAAAGAAGTGGGCTGTAGTCCACGAAAGCTTATGCTCTAATAAATTTGTTCATCTCTAAGGTGCCACAAGTACTCCTGTTCTTTTTAGAAATATTAATGTTTCAGTTCAGACAGTTTTTGGCTGAAAGGAGCCAGGAATTTCCCCATTCCCCTGTAGTGCTGGGAGCCTAGGTCCGACCACTTTGTTCTAACTCACACGGCCCAGAAAATGAAAGTAGTTGTGCGAGGACACTGTCTCTTTTAAAAGTCAGTGTGATAGAAGCAAACATTTGCATGCAACAAGTCACTGCAAATTGGAGTACTTGTAAAACTGCTCAGACCCACTGATGATTAACCCTTAAATATCTGGGTCACAGTTTAAGTACACTGCCAGCATTCTGTGCATGCTTTCTGGCAGCTGCTGCAAGACAAAATGAGACCATTGTTTCCCCTTAAAGCTAAGAATGCGGGGGGAATAAGCTTGGAATTTTAATCAATTGCTAAAACAAACAAAAGCCAGTTAGGTAACCGACTACCTGAGCCTAACCAAAATCCTGAATCTAATCTCAGTTACGGTGGAGTGGAATCGGGAATGCCTCTGGGTTTGCAGTGGTATAAATGAAGATCAGAATTTGCCCCTTGGAGTTGTGACTGTATTGGGTAATTCATTACTCGGGGTCTCATTATCCCCAGCAGTCAGTGGGTTTGGACAGGGTAGAGATGTGGGGACCTGGTGAAACACTTGCTGGAGTCCATGAGGCAGATTCTGCTGTCAGGTTTTGCAGGTGTAAATTTGGAGAAATTTCCCTGACGTGGAGTGCGTCAAGCTGCCCTGCAGTGAATAACGTAGCTGAAGTCAAAGTACCTTAGTTCGAACTTAAAGGTACTTAACAAAGGTCCACACGCGGCAGGCAGGCTCCCCCGTCGACTCCGCGTACTCCTCTCGCGGAGCAGGAGTACCGGCGTCGACGGCGAGCTCTTCCGGAATCGATCCCAGAAGATCGATTGCTTACCGCCAAACCCGGAGGTAAGTATAGACGTACCCTTAGATTTCACCAGCCAGTTATCGAGTGTAAACCCCGCAGGCGCTGTAGCAGCGTTAACTTGGAGTGTCCCCTTGGGTACTCCAGTCTGTCCTGCCACCCCGGGGACCCTGCCTGTGTGATAGCTGGTCCCTTACACCAAGAATCACAGCAATATTCAGGTTACTCCCAGTCCCAAAGGACCAGTCACTTACCCCAGGTCCATGGCGCTTTATACCTCACGCCAAAGACAAATTGTAGCAAATCCTATAATAAACTGTCTACAGATTTATAATGCAGGAAAAGGAACCAAGAGAGTTATGCGCAAGGTTAAAGCAGGTAAACGTAGATACACACAAATGAGTCCCAATCCTAAATTTCAAAAAGTAATAGGAGCGTCTATGATACGCAAGCGGCCTTTAGGGCTAACCCAGGCCAAGCACTGGGGTTCTCTTGCTTATGCCTCGGACTCCTGCCCCCCCAGAGTCCAAGTAGCATAAAGATCTAATGCCCCGTTGTTAGGGGTTTTTAGTCCCTTGCCCCTTCCACTCTGCTCTGCAAACTCAGCTGGTGGGAGGAATTCACTTGCAAGCCTCATCTTCATGAGGTGGGGCATAAACAACAAAGGCTTTTGTCCTCTTTAATGTTCCACTCTAGTTCATCTGGTGCGGCTGGGCCTTCCTTGTCAGGCAGGCCAGAACACTGCCTGTCGGAGATCAGCATTTAAATTAATGGAGATATCCCATCTCCTAGAACTGGAAGGGACCTTACAAGGTCATTGAGTCTAGCCCCCTGCCTTCACTAGCAGGACCAAGTACTGATTTTGCCCCAGATCCCTAAGTGGCCCCCTCAAGGATTAAACTCACAACCCTGGGTTTAGCAGGCCAATGCTCAAACCACTGAGCTATCCCTCCCCCCACTAGTTAATGTCTCTCTCCTGTCGGGTGATTTATACAGTTACAGAGGCTCACGATACAACGGCTCAAATGTTCCCTTACAATATGGGACATGGATGTGATACGGGGGAATTAATGCCGGCAGCAACTCACCATAAAGTCTAAACACTAAACACATTCTTATCACCTATTTTAACAATTCTACCACACAGGCAAGCCAGGCTGGATCCAGCTCTGTATTTGTCAGAATTCAGTGGAGACACGGGCACCTTGGCACGAGCTGGCACCTCACTGCCAGCGTCACAGAGGGAGTTACGCCCGAGATACACCAACAGAAGTAACAGAAGAAGCAGGCCCGATAGGAGCTATGCCTGGATAAGGATGCAAGGCTTTGGGGCTCTGCAAAGCCCATTTAAATCAATAGAAAGACGCCGCTTGCTCTGGCCTTTGGATCAGCGCCTGAAGACTGTGCACAGGAGAAACAAACCCAGAATTCCCATATGGGCCATGGCTAGAGAGTAACGTTCGGACCTGATCCTGCAAACAGACGAGTAACTTTACTAGTGCGTTGTAGTTCCATCGGAGCCAATAGAACAGCCCCAATCAGCTTTCTATCAGACACTTGGCCTGTTAGGAAAGTGTTTCTCCAACTGTTCGTTTGCAAGAGAAAATTTGTGCTGGAATTTAAAAGAAAATGTTTTAGGGGAACTGTAAAGATTATATTAGTTTCCAAAAATTAGCTCCATATTCCGATGATGGATGAAAACAAAACACCATATGAAAAAGTAGCATTAATATAAATGTACTTTCTGTGGGAAAACTTTAGCAACTTACATAATCAATTGCCAGCATATTTCTGTAGCTAAATCCAATTACTACAGACAAATTGGCATGAATATTCGTCTTGCAAACCTTTCAGTAAACACAAAGGGCTTTTCTTCTTCTTCTATTAGAATTAGAAAAAGCACAGAGAAGGGCCACAAACATGATTGGGGCATGGAACAGCTTCCATATGAGGAGAGATTAATAAGATTGGGACTGTTCAGTTTAGAAAAGAGACAACAAAGGGGGGATATGATAGAGGACTATAAAAACATCCATGGTGTGAAAAAAGAGAATACAGATGTGTTATTTGTGTCTTCTCATAACACAAGAACCAGGGGTCACCCAATGAAATTAATAGGCAGCAGGTTTAAAACAAACAAAAGGAAGTATTTCTTCACACAACACACAGTCAACCTGTGGAACTCATTGCCAGGGGATGTTGTGAAGGCCAAAAATATAACTGGGTTCAGAAAAGAATTAGATCAGTGGATGGATGATTGGTCCATTAAGGGCTATTAGCCAAGATGGTCAGGGATGCAACCCCATGTTCTGGGTGTCCCTAAACCTCCAACTGCCAGAAGCTTGGACTGGATGACAGGCAGCGCTTAATTCATGCCAGGGCTGAGCCCCGGCACCTCCGGGCCAGGCAGTTCAGAGCCCGGCACCTCTAGGTCTGGCGGTTCATAGACCTGGCATCTCTGGGCCTGGCAGTTCAGAGCCCCGGCACCTCCGGGCCAGGCAGTGCAGAGCCCCGGCACCTCTAGGCCTGGCAGTTCAGAGCCCAGCACCTCTGGGCCTGGCATTTCGTAGCCCCTGAACCTCTGGGCCTGGCAGTTCATAGCTCCGGCACCTCTGGGCCTGGAAGTTCAGAGCCCCGGCACCTCTGGGCCTGGCGGTTCAGAGCCCTGGCACCTCTGGGCCTGGCGGTTCAGAGCCCCGGCGGCACCTCTGGGCCGGGCAGTTCGTAGCCCTAGCACCTCCGGGCCTGGCAGTTCAGAGCCTGGCACCCCTGGGCCTGGCAGTTCAGAGCCCGGCACCTCTGGACTTGCTGCATCAGTTATGAATGTAAAAATATTGCTTGAGTCCCAGCACGTCTTTCAGTACATATTAAGCCCTGACGACAGAGTATGGCTCACTTGACAATGGCCCTGTTCTGTTCATTCCCTCCTGGGCACCTGGCACTGGCTACTGTCGGCAGACGGGATCCTGGGCTGGAGGGACCGTTGCTCTGACTCGGGATGGCCGTTTTTATGTTCTTTCCCCTCTACAATTTTACAAGAGAGGAAACCTACTCACGGGCTCAATGTAAGTAATGAAGGCTTTGAAAATAGGACATAATTAAACATGATACAATCCCAGATGGTGCTTATTTGGTTTTGAGAACGCATTACACTTTTTCCTTGCCTCTTCATTAAAATGTTGTTGTTTTTTAAATTTGGCTTTCCTTTTTCTGATTCTGCTTTTCGGTTTCCTCCTCCAGAATCTGCTTTGAATTAATGAAATTCAACTCCAACGATCTGGGGATGAATATTATATAATTTCCCATGTTATTTTATTCATTTATGTGCTGATTTTGATTGGGGGGACTGGGCTGCATTAGGGTAGCAGGGGAAAAATAGCCATGTAGGCAAGGCTGTGGCAGGGGACTAAGGTGATCTGGGGTCATTTCACAGGACTTCTCAACTCCCCGTGTGACCTAGGGCAAGGAAGGCAGGGCTAGGCTTCTCGCCATTTAGGGAGCTAAATGAAGAGCGAGATGTTGAGCATTGGGACCTGCTCGGTGGAGAGCACTTTTGAAAAGATGCTCTCCAGCTCAGTGACTGGGCAGGAGTCCCTGGGTGACGTCTCTGGCTGGCCTGTGTCACACAGGAGATGTGGCTGGATGATCCGGGTCCCTTTGGGCCTTGACATCCATGAATCTCTCTGGGTCAGTCTCTGGATGGGTAGAATAGGGAGGAAACAACGCCCTGCCCAACAGGGATGGGCTCTTCAGTGTTTCTGAAGTGCCCAGATATTGGGAGGGCCACTTTTAAGGCCCTTCCCAGTCAACCCCCACCCTCCTTCTCAGCTCTCCATCACTCTCGAGCCGTCGGTGCCCACCTCCGGCCGGGCCATGACGCAGCCTCCGCTGCCCATTTGTTACATTTTCAAACAAGCGCCTTTGTGGTTTCTCCCCCGCTGCCCTGCGTGCTTGGGAGGCGCTCGCCATAAACGTCTGCAAAGCCGCCCCATTGGCCTCCTTCCAGCCTCTCCTCTGAGCTCTCCTTTGCCGCGGTGACAACCGCTGCGCGTCCCCCACATTGTGTCTTGGTGCTCCCCTGTCTGACTGCGTCCAGCCGGGGCCTCTTGTCTTGTGCAGAGGGTCTGTCCACACTGCAGTCAGAGGGGTGACTGCTGTATGTGTAGAAACCCCTGGGCTCACTTTGAACTAGCTACATCAAAGGTAGTTCAAGTACAGTAACAGGGAAGCTGTGGCAGGACAGGCAGCTGCACGGGCTAGCCCCAGCCGCCAGGATGGTCGCTCAGGTGTGTCTACATATGCTGCAGTCACGCCTCCTGACTGTAGTGTAGACGTACCCTTAGACCAGTGGTTCCCAACCATATGCAGCCCACAATGTGTTACTTGGACTGCAGGTTGAGAATCACAGCACCCCCATCTGGCTATGCCTAGCGCCCACACCCCGGGGATCCCACCACAGAGTGGGGCCGGAAGTGGAGTCCCGGTGGCAGGGCCAGGTGGCAGGGACTCCAGACCCCATCATGCGGGGCCAGCTGGTAGCCCCGACCCCAGACCTTGCTGTGCGGGGCCAGACGGCAGTCCCGACCCCAGACCCCATTGTGTGGGGGCTGGGTGGCAGTCCCAACCCTGGACCCTGTAATGTAGGGGCCAGGCGGCAGCCCTGACCTGACCCCGCCGCCAACCCTCCCTGACCCCAACCCCGCTGAGTGGGGCCGGGCAGCAACCCCGGCCCTGGAGCCCACCAGCCTTTAGCACGCAGCTGGGCCGCAGCTGTGTGCTAACCGGGCTGCATGCAGCCCGAGGGCTGTGGGCTGAGAATATTGCCTTAGACGCTAAGCTTCTCGGGGCAGAGGCATCTTTTTGTTCTGGGTTTGTACCGACCTCGCACAAGGCGGTTCTGGCCCGTGACCGGGTCTCCTAGGTGCTCTGGGAATACAATTCTAAAGCATAGAACTAATAACTGATAGATTCTGGACTCACTAAAGCGAAGGCAGCACTCCAGTGGGTATGGGAACAAGCTCTTGGGGCAAAATCCATCCTCAAGCCTAGGGCCAGCCCCCCGCAGGCCATGTCAGCTCTGTGATTTGTGACTGGCCCCCAGCTTCCCCTGGCGTTTTGGCAGGATTCTCTCTCCTTGGCACCCTCAGACGCAGCCAGGAGCGGGCTTTGGGGCCAGGTTTCTGTCTCCCACCTGGGCAAAGCCACAGTATCTCCGCTGATTGGCGCAGGCGCACGCTGGATTTACACCCACGTAGCAGCACAGGGAGAGGCCCAGGGTGTTTTGTCCCTAGGGTTAAGCCACCTGTATGTCTGTCCGTCTCGGGAATTACAGGCTCTTTGCTGCTGTCTGCTCTTCCTCGCACCTTGCTAGTTTTTTGCTGCATCATTTCCCCCTTTTCCAGAACCAAGCTGAGGGCCTGGTCAAGAGCTCATTGAAATCCACTGGCCTCTTTCCACTGAGGTCAAAGGCCATTGGATCACGGTCTCAGGGCCCAACTGATTTAACCAGGAACTGGATCAGCCCCAAGGGCCAGGCCGGTCAAAGTATTTTGGCGCCCCAAGCTGCAGAGAGGCACCTAGTATGATTTTAAAAAGTGCCGAACTCCCCTGGATTTCAGGGGCACCAGTCTGCATCTTAGGCGCCTAAATACCTTGACAAATCTGGCCCAAAGCTGCCAAGACCACACTAAATCTTCACGGTCGCGCAGTCAGTTTCATCTCCATCATGTACTTGCACTGGCCTTATTACCATAGCATTCAAATACCTTTAAAGGAATCAACCCACCAGGGGCAGGGCAGGGCCCCACTCTACAGATGGGCAAATGAGGCACAGACAGACTAAGAGACTTGCCCAAGGCCATAGAGAAAGTCTGTGGCAGAGCAGGGCATTGACCCAGGCGTCCGGAGACCAAATCTAGTGTCCCAACTTTTGCACCTTGCTTTTTCTGTCTTATGCGAAGGAGCTTGCCCTGCTGCAGTCCACTCACATGGCGTATGTGCCCCGTGAGTTCCACAAAGGCAGTGTACCTCTCATGGCCGCAGAGGGACGGATGGGTCTCCGCTCAGTGAACGTCACCCAAGGTAATAGGAGTCAGTGTGTTTTCTCTGGAATATGGGGACCTGGAGGAGAAATGCGCTTTAAAAGCCATTTAAACAATAGATCTGGGACATACGCTCGTCTGTGATTGTCCCTTACACGCTTACAACCTATATGCCTGCAAAATGAGGGATTGGTTGCCCAAACAGTCACAGGGAGCTGTTGGCTCATGTGTTTACCCCAGCTGTGGGGGCATCCTGGTAATTCCGTGCCAAGCTGGTTAAAGATTGGGTTAGAAACAGGCCCCGAACAGGAGCTCACGGTCAGGCACTTAGGGGCTAATGAGAATTACTGCTACAAGCCGGGGGTGGAGGAGGGGAGTAACTTGGGCGTGTGGATCAATCACAGGATGACCATGAGCCATCAGAGTGAGGTGGGCGTGAAGGGGGCAAATGCGATCCTAGGATGTGTTAGGTGGGGCATTTCCAGTCGAGATGGAGAAGTATTGACCCCATGGTACAAGGTGCGGGTAAAGCTCAGGTGGACTCCCCCTGGGAGCAGTTCTGGTCACCCATGCGCAGGAAAGATGAATTTAGACTGGAGCAGATGCGGAGAAGAGCCCCACAGATGATCAGGGGAATGTGGGGCCTGTCTTATGAGGGGAGACTGGCAGATCCTAGCTTGGTTAGTTTAGCACTAGAAGGCTGAGGGGGGCTAGGACTGCTCCCTAGAAATACCTTACAGGGTAAATACCAGGGAGGGTGACGAGCTATTTAAGCGCAAGGACAATGCGGACCGTGAACAAGTTCTGGCTGGGAACGAGAAGCGGGTTTCTAGCCATCCAAGGGGGAGGCTCCCAGTAGGAGTTGTGTGGGCAAACGACTGACTTGGTTTTCAGCGAGAGCTGGACACATTGCTGAGTGCGGTGGCCTGACGGGTAGGTGGAGGGCAGAGCTCAGCAGGCTGGGGGTCACTTCCCGTTATGGCCTATGTTCCTACAGCTCACGCTTCAGGGTTTCAGCCAGTCACTGGCAGGGGTCAGGAAGGGATTCCCCTCCCCCCCAATGTTTTCAGGAGGGCCAGGGCTGTGAGGGGGCATGGGGTAATCTCTCACTCAGGGCAGGGTGTGCTGGCTGGTCCTTGCTCACATGCTCAGGGTCTGTCTGATCACCTTATGTGGGCAGGAATTTCCCCCCAGCTCAGATTGGCAGTGACCGGCGGGGGGTGGGGTGGGGTGGGTGCCTCTCTCTGCCTCTCCTGCACATGGCAGGATTCTCTGGGTATCTCTCACGTAATAATTTCCCTGCCATTGCCAGGGCCTCGGAAACTGACGTGTCTCGGTCCTTCCTGTTTTCTGCCTGTGCCACCTAATAGCCTGGTCTCCCGAGGGCTGCAGTACTGTGCTCGATGTTGGTTGTTGGGTCAGTGTGCGAGGGCCATGGGGTGGCTGGAGCTGTACACGAGGGCAGACTGACTTACCTTCTGGGCCCTTCTGGCCTTGGACTCTGGGATCTAAGGCCCAGCTGAATTGTGGGGTGCTCAGAAGGCATCGTTTCATTGTATCACAGTGGCACACAGAGGCCTCTGGTAAGAACATAAGACCAGCCATACTGGGTCAGACCAAAGGTCCCTGTAGCCCAGTATCCTGTCTTCCGACAGAGGCCAATGCCAGGTGTCCTGGAGGGAATGAACAGAACAGGTAATCCTCAAGTGATCCTGTCGCCCATTCCCAGCTTCTGGCAAACAGAGGCTAGGGACACCATCCCTGTCCATCCTGGCTAATCGCCATTGATAGACCTGTCCTCCAGGAATTTATCCAGTTCTTTTTTGAACCCTGTTATGGTCTTGGCCTTCACAACATCCTCTGCCAAAGAGTTCCCCAGGTTGACTGTGTGTTGTCTGAAGAAATACTTCCTTTTGTTTGTTTTAAACCTGCTGCCTATTCATTTCATTTGGTGACCCCTAGTTCTTGTGTTACGTGAAGGAGTAAATAATATTTCCATATTCACTTTCTTCACACCAGTCATGATTTTATAGTCCGGTATCATATCCCCCCTTAGTCGTCTCTTTTCCAAGCTGAAACGTCCCAGGCTTTTTAATCTCTTTTCATATGGGTGTTCTGCCATACGCCTACTCATTTTTGTTGCCCTTTTCTGAACCTTTCCAATTCCAATATACCTTTTTTGAGATGGGCCGACCACATCTGCACACAGTATTCAGGATGTGGGCGCACCATGGATTTATATAGAGCATTATGATATTTGATGTCACAGGCTCGGGGCCCCACGTGCTCGGTGCTGTATAAACGCATAGCGTGAGATAGTGGCTCTCCCAGAGAGTTTGCAGTCTAAACAGACCAAGGAAGCATCATGGTCCACATTGTACAGATGGGGGATTTGGGTCTGTACAGATGAAGTGACTTACCCAATCTCCCAAAGGATGTCTGGAGCAGAATTAGGAGTTCTGCGTCCCAGTGCCTAACCACAAGCCCATCCTTCCTTTTTGCTGTGCCTAGCGCTTCCCATCAGGAGCTCGCAAAGCACTACACAAAGGAGATCAGTACCATTATCCCTATTTTACAGATGGGGAAACTGAGGCACAGAGCGAGAGGAAAGTGGCTTGCTCAAGCAGCAAGAAATAAAACCCACATCTCCTGAGGCCGAGTCCTGTGCTCTGTCCACTAGGCCAGTGGTTCTCAAACTAGGGCCGCCGCTTGTTCAGGGAAAGCCCCTGGCGGGCCGGGCCGAGCCGAGCTGGTTTGTTTACCTGCCACATCTGCAGTTCGGCTAAGCACAGCTCCCACTGGCCACAGTTCGCTGCTCCAGGCCAATGGGGGCTGCAGGAAGCGGCGCGGGCCAGGGGCTTTCGCTGAACAAGCAGCGACCCTAGTTTGAGAACCACTGTTCTAGACTACACTGCCTCTCAGGTCCTCCCGCAAAAAAACATTAAATGAGGGTGAGCTGTGACAGGCGGTGACAGAATACAGCCTGGCCAATCTGAAATGTTCAAAACTCACAGATCATTCCCCTCCCCCCCCCGCCAGATAATGAGATTGGCGTAACAATCATGATTATTATTTTTTTATATTTTTTTTTGTTTCTTTTAATTTACCTTTTGGTTTTTGAGACTTGGCTCATATTTTCCAACATTTACATGCGCTTGAAACTAGCTTAGAAAGGAAAGCTGAGGTTGTTCCATGATCCCCTGACTCCAGGAGCTGGGGCTTTAAGAATAACACCAAATATTGCAAGACTCCTGATACAATGGCAAGAGGTTGGTAAATGCTGTGAACACAGTGGGGAGAGGAAGAGACCAGTGATTCCAGTCTAGACACCGCTGCTCTGGTCTAGGATCACAGAGACAGAAATTTATTCCAGTAGATACAAGAGTTCACACAGCTTTGGGAGATACAGCCAGAGGCTATTTTTGATTCCTCTGGCTAACTGGGGATTGAATGAGAGTTGGGTGCGTTCTGCCCTCAGTCACAGCCTATCTAACCCCAATGACAGAAATGGGGCTTTGGCCCAGATTTTTCGGCTTCACTTTGAATCTCCTTCCAGTGGCAGAGTGCAGCCAGACACGTCAAGTCTTACAACAGCAACTCCTGCTTCCCAGAGGACAAGCACCCACGTCCGCTAAACCACCCACCACCGAAGCGGCTGCAGATTGTCCCTCTGAGAGGCTGGGCCTCAGCGGGAGGATTGAATGGGCTCCAGCGACTCAACGCCTCCCTTGTCATGGGACCTTGGAAGATCCCTAGGTGCCGATCTCCTGTTGATTTCAATGGGAGGCAGGTGTCTAGACACTTTTGAACAGCCCCCTATCGGCACACAGCAATGGCAAAGGTGCTGACCAGGCCGTTGACTGTCCGGTTGGCGGCACCGTGCAGCGGGGCTGGCAGGCTCCCTTCTAGCCTCCGCGCCACATGGCTCCTGGGAAGCAGCCCTCATGTCACCCCTGCTCCTACGCGTAGGGGCAGCCATTGGGCTCTGCACGCTGGCCTCGCCCCAAGCGCCAGCTTGCAGCTCCCATTGGCTGGGAACCACAGCCAATGGGAGCTGCGGGGGCAGGACCTGTGGACACGGCAGCGTGCAGAGCCACCTGGCCATGCCTCTGCGTAGGAGCCGGAGGGGGGACATGCCACTGCTTCTGGGAGCTGCTAGAGGTAAGCGCCGCCTGTAGCCTGCACCCCTGACCCCCTCCCGCCCTCCAAACACCCAGCCCAAAGTCCCTTCCCTCACTCTGAATCCCTCATCTCCAGCCCCACCCCAGAGCCCGCACCCCCAGACGGAGCCCTCACCCCCTCCCATACCGCAGCCCTCTGAGCCAGCCTGGTGAAAATGAGCGAGTGAGGGTGGGTGGAGCGAGCGACAGAGGGAGGGGGGATGGAGTGAGCAGGCGCATGGTCTCAGTGAGGGGGCGTGGCATGGGTGGAGCCTCAGATGAGTGGTGGGGCAGGAGGCGGGACAAGGATGTTCGGTTTTGTGCGAGTAGAAAGTTGGCAACCCTAATTAGCAGAGATCAATGCAGTGAGGCCTAGTGGTGAGAGCACTGGCTTGTAGCACACTCAGCAGACCTGTGTTCTCTTCCTGGAACTGCCACAGGCCAGTGGGATGGCCTTGGGCAAGTCACTTTGCTGCTCCGTGCCTCAGTTTCCCCACCTCTAAAATGGGGATGATGATGCTCTTTAAGATCTACTGATGAAAGGCACCATGAGAGAGCCAGGGATTATTGTGACTGCCGTACTGGTGTTAACACCAGGCAGAGGGCTTTAGTCTCTTTCATGACACTTTCCCTTCCTCATTTATAAACTCGCTATAAAGAGCGGGTGTGGGGATCAAAATCAGTATCCCCTTCCATCCCGAAGCACTCACACACTTCCCCCACCCCGACATGCAATCAGGTCTGGGAGTGGGAGTCACCATTCCGCACCAACGACCTTGGGCAGAACAACACCTTGCCACTGAGCCGAGGGGGGCTGGGAGTGAATGTGATGAACTGCTGTGGTGGGCTGTGTTCTTGGGGGGGAGAGGGGGGTACCAATGAGAAATGAAGCCCAGAGTATATGACATTTAACCCCTGCTGGTGTTATTTGTATATATACAATTTATCAGAAGCTTTGATTATGTTCCCAAAAGGCCAATTAAATAAGGCTGCATCTCCTTGAAAAGGGTGTTGTGTTTACCCAAACGGCGCGTTGTGCATCACCACAGCCAGTGTGCAACGGTGTGTAAATACGTGTTTGGGAGCCATGTGATCTGCACAGCAAACATCCTTCTGAGAGCTCTTTGAGCGTTCCTAGCCAGAGCCAGCCTGCAGTCCCGGCCAGCTTCCCCGGCCCTCCCTCCAGAGACCTCACACCCACTGCACAACTCGCTTGGGAGGAGATTTCTCCAGAGCAACTCAACATTCTGGGCACCCAACTTGAGACCCGATTCTCAGGAAGCACCGAGCCCCCTCCCCACTCCCTGTAAAATTCAGGTCTCTTCACGGGGTCTTGAACTGAGGCCCCAGAATCAAAAGTCATTTGGGAAATCTTGGCCTTGAGCCCCTTTATTGGCTTAGGAGTCGGGATCCAGACGCTGCCCCGGTTCTGAAACTCTTGGGTCTGGATCCAGACTCTGCAGCTGTTTAAAAACAAACCGGAAGGAAATTCTCCTTGGGCTTTTACCTTCACCACATTGGGCGCTCACCTCTTCTTGCCCACGCTATCAATGTGTCCAGCACGTACGCCCCTGTGATCTATCCACTCTCAGTGTATCAGAACCCCACGGGCAGCAGGGAAATCCCACTCTCATTTCACAGCTGCATCTTGGAAATCAATGGGACTGATTTCAGAGGGAGCAGGGTCCAGCCCCAACAGACAGATTTTCATGTCTGTTCGGAAATGGGGCCCTGTGTGTCACAGTGCGGATGACTGAAGGTCTGGCACTGTGCGGCTGGCGCAAGGTCACACAGGGAAGCTGGAGCACAGGTGGGAACTGAATGTAACTCTCCTGAGAACCAGTCAATGCTGAAAGCACAGGATTGTCCTTCCTCCAGGATGGTGCTGTAGAAAATCAGATTCGATAAACAATATACGAATGCTCAGCTCCTGTCCAGAGCAGCGCTTGCCAGCCGTTGAAGGAAAAGCACTCTGGGAAGGAAAGAGGGGATGTTTATCCCCATCCTATAGGCAGGAAAACTGAGGCATAGAGAAGTGAAGTGACTTGATAAAGGTCACACAGCAGGTCTGTGGCAGAGTAAGGGACAAAAGGCAGCAATCCTAAGCCACCAGACCATGCCGCTTCCCAGTGAGGCAATAAACAGGCTAAATAGCTAGAAAGGGAGAGAACGTGGCCAAAGAATATTGCACCTGGTACAAAAGAGAAAACTCTCCCAGTTTTGATGTATTGGTATTAATAATAATGAAGTAGAACTTACTGACTCAAGCAGAGCTCAGGGCTGCCTTGTGCAGGGTGCCGTACACTCCCCTAGTGAGAGACCGCCCTGCCCCAGTGAGCTTACTGGTGAAATAGACCAGCCAGGCAGGGCAGGCAACACGGGACATTTGCAGGTAGAAATACCAGCAAAATCTCTGCCCACAGATGATGTGTATGTCCCTGAACACTGGGGACATGCGAGTCTCCGGCAGTTTGGGACTTTGGTTCAGCTGGAGGCAGATTTTAGCCCTAGCCGAACTGCTTTGGGCTGTAGCATTAGGCTGGCGTTCTCAGGAGAGGCAGCTCTGGTGAATTCTGCAGATAGGTCAGGCCGGAGCTCCCACGAGAAGGCGCCTCTCACGCAGCTACGCCAATATCCTCTCTGTGCCTGGAAGCACCAAGTGCTGGGCAGCTGAAAAATAACCAGGGGAAAGCACTGGACTGGGACCCAGGAGATCTGGGGTCAGTTCCTAGCTGTGCCACACACTCAGCGTGACCTTGGGCAAGTCACTTAGGGAGGGGACTTTCAAGGGATTTTAAAACACATGTCCTGTTAATTTACAGTGAGATTTATGCACTTAAATCCCTTGGGTGCTTCTGAAAAGCTCCCTCTTAAACTCTCTGTGCCTCAGTTCCCCATCTGCCTTGTGTCTCGCTTGTTGATTGCAAGCTCTTCAGGACAGAGACTGTCTGTGCGGATGTACAGCCCCTAGCGTAATGGGGCCAGATCCTGGTCAGGGTCTCTTGGCGCTACTGTAATAAGAATAATTTGACCCACACTTCTTGGAACCTCAAGGAAACCGAAAGTCCCAGTCACATTTCAGGCAGAAATTTCAGGGCCCATTTGAATGTTATTTGAAGTGCTAATGGGCCGAGCCCTGATTCTCTGATCAACCCGTTGGCATTACAACTGGCAGGGTGGGGCCCGGTCGCCTCTCTGACCACAGTTGGAGTTTTGTGTTCAACACCGAATCCAGCCCTTTAATGACAAAAACATTTCCTCATGCACGCGCTCTGCCATATGTCCAGCCTCCAGATTTGGGGTTTTTTTTATTGCTTTCTAAAAAGAACTCCAAAGACACATGACACATTTATTATCTCTTGGCACATAAATCCTCCAGGCTGTTGTTTCCTGTAAAAAGGGCACAAATTTACAGGAACCCATCATGCTGAAATCCAATGCGTTCTGAGCAGCCACAAGCCAGCGTTCAAGCACCGTGGCTCTCCACCTGCTGTACCGTCCAGGTGAAAGGAAGTGACGGATCTCCCGTTCCCCCAAACCTTTTCCAAACCCTGCTCCCAACCCAGAATCAGCCCAGCTCCTTGGAGCAACACCAGTAGCCAGTTTCCCCAGAGGAACAGTGGACCTCCAGGATCCGGATCTAGGCCAACTCCAGCCATTGGTGTTGACCCAAACGAGCTGTGTCCAACTCCAACTGTGTTCCCATGGCAGGAAGGTTATCTCCATCCAGCCCCCATCTCTTCCCTTTGTCCCCCAAAGATCTCAAATAGAGCTGGCCGGCCATTTTCTGACAGGATGGCTTCCCACCCAACGAGGCTGATTTGACAATATTGAAACGTTTTGTGGGAATGTAGCCACTTAATCCGAATTTTAGACTAGAAATGATCAAAATGCTGCCTTGCAATCTGTACATTATAATATAATAATATAATATAAATTAACATTTTGATAAGGTTGAAACAAAGTATTTCAGAAAATTTTGTTTCATGAAAAATTCTAACATTTCCTCCCGATTTGGGCTGGATCCAAATCTCAAACTCTTCGAGGTTCCGGCAGGATGGCCGTTCGTTATCTGAGCAGCTCTGATCTCAAAGAGCTGGAGCGTAAGGTGCCAAGCACCCTCCAGCCTGCCATGACTGCAGGCACTCAGCACCCTGCAAGGGCAGGATGTTAACAGCAAAAGGATCAAGTCACCCCTGGTTCATTCTCCCACATCCTTTGGTGCAAGCGGACAACTCCCGGACTGCTAGCGTGTACAGGCTCCTCCAGCTGCTTCGCTCGTTAGAGAAAAATCAAGCTCACCGATTTGCTTATTGAGCTAATTAGCAGCAGTGCCATCCCCTTCTGTGTAATGTAGTCAGGATAATATCGAACGGGCCTGTCCCCTGCTCCCAGATCTTTCAGCTGCGCCATTGTCCAGGGGAGAGTGCTGTGACACAGAGAGGAGCTCCGTGGGGGCAGATCTTTGCACCTGCACTGAGCCCCACAGACTTCGGGGTTGCACCCACGCTGAGCTCCTAGTCCCCAGTCCTGCCAATGCCAGCACATGCCAAGGGCACGGGCCTTGTGCTTAAGGCCAGGGCTCTAGGTTCAATCTCCACCACTGCCAGAGACATCCTGTTTGAGTTCGGACAAGGGTCTCAGCTGTAGGCGGGGGTCCTGCTGCTGCACAGAGGGAGGGTGAAGCTACGAGCTTTAACAAGTGTGAGGTGCTCAGTGATAAGGGCCACAAAAGCAGCCGCACGAGAGAGCTCCTCGTGACTGGCTCTCCAGTAAAGATTCACACTCATTTTACAGAGGGGAAACTGAGGCACCAGGTGGTGAAGTGACTTGTCCAAGGGCCTGCAGCAAGCCTGTGGCAGAGCCAAGCACTGAGCCACAAACAGCTGAGCCCGAGTCTGGCATCTCACCCGTGCAGCCTGTTCACCCAATTCAAATGTCTTCGCCCAGCCTTCCAGGGTCTAGACTGGGCAGCCCTTTCCTGCATCTCTGACCTGGTCTCCTGGTCACTCCCCCATCCTTGCTCCCGCCACTCTGCCTGTCCCGCCAACCTCGACGCACCCTCGGTGTCAGGCTCTGGGTTCTCGGCAGCCAGGCCCGTGATTGGAGCTATGGTCAAGAAAAGGTACCATGAGTTGAAGCCGGCTGATAGGTCAAGACCAAGCCCAGGGCAGGGCTGAACCTGGGGTCTGGGACAGGCCGGGGGTCAGAGTCTATGGATAAACCAAGTCAGGGTCAGAGTTAGAGACCAGGCAGGCTGAAAGTTGAGCGAGGGCCAAGGGTGTCTGTAACACCACAAGGCAGCAGAAGGACTCCTGGCCAGGGGGGCTGGTGCACACACTGATTTCAGCTCTAACAGCCAGGATGAAACACCTGAGTCTGTGGTTTAGCTGACCCAAGCTCTGCCCAAGAGTAGGCTGCAGCCACACGAGGACTGAATCCCTGAAGGCTCTGCTGGAACCGCATCAGTGCAACTGCACAAACAGTCCTGATCCAGCCATGAATCTATCTCACACTCAGTCTCCTCCATAGACCTGATCCCACAGCATCACCCACTCTGGGGACAGTTCATGTGTTGGCCAAAACATTTCCAACACAACCCACTTTTGGACTGAAAATTGGATTTTCGACAAATCAAATCTTTCGTGAAACCTGTCTGCTTGCCACGGAACATTTTGAGTTTTCATTGAAAAAACAAACAACTGAAAACTGAAATATTTCAATTCTGAAATACCACCGTGTTGCTTCAGGGGAGTTGTAGTTTGGGTCCCTCATGCCCTCATTCTCCTCCATGGGCTGGACTCCCCAGCTGGACTCCATCTCCCATTAAGGCACCAAGTCCTTGTGACTGCCCTGATGCTCTGCCTGACCTCATCAAGAAGGGACACCGTGGTAGTCCAACCAGGAAGCCCAATCTATAGAGGAAAGTGGGAGCATGAAACACCTGAACTACAACTCCCATGAGGCACTGCGTTGGTCTTTCCAAATCGAAATATTTGAGATTTTGATTTTTAACTGAAAATTCAAAATTTTCCATGAGAAACAAAATTCTGACCAGATCTAATTTTTTTTAAAGTCCCAGCTGCTGGAATCAAGTGATCCCATGAGAAACAGCTTAAAAAAAAAAAAAGATTTCTAGCTCTTAGGGTTGCCAACCCTGCATGATTATCCTGGAGTCTCCAGGAATTAAGAATTAATCTTTAATTAAAGATTATTTCATGTGATGAAACCTCCAGGAATACAGCCAACCAAAATTGGCAACCCTACTAGCTCCTGTGGTGAAGAGAAAAGTTGGAAAATGTGACCCTGAAAAGCTTAAAAGTCAGAAGGCAACTAAAAAAGGACCCTAACTTTTATTATTTTTAAAATCCCAGGGGTGTTAAGGCGATCTCATTATTTTTCAGGGCACGACTCAATATTTTTGAGCACTTGCGGTCGACAATACTGGAAACAGCCTCTCCCCACCCCGGCCCCCTTCTTTGCCACATTCCGATCACTCCTCCATACTCACTTCCTCCCAGATCTGCCCAGCTCAGTGAGTAGCTGGGGTAATTGCCACACGTCTCCATCCCTACGGGACCCAGCCTAACGGGGCCTTGCTCTGGGCCAGAGCTGCGAGGTGCTAATGAGATACCAGTACGGCTGCCACTACTGAAGAAGGAACGCAGGGTAAGATAGATCCAGCACCGTTTGTGAGCTGCCCGCATGGCTCCGGAAGGCTGAGAGGGGAAACTAGAAGCCAGATGTGATTGTCTGAAGGTCTGAGCCAGTCTCACGGCCAATTCCCTTCACCTGGGAGTCACGGGTTTCAAGGCCAGCAGGGACCACCAGTGTGAGCCTCTAATGTGACTTCCTGCCGCTGCTTGATGTGGTCTGTAAAAAGTGGGGTGGGGGTGGGGAGAGGGGTGTCTAACAGAGACATCATATCCCCTGAACCTGTTCCCCAATCCCCATCAACTCTGCCCCCAGCCCCATCTCTGCTCCTGCTGCAGCTCCTGAGGCTCTAAACCCTCCTCTTCTAGGTCTGGGGGTGGGGGAGGCTGCATCAGGGCCTCCCCCCCTTCCCAGGCTGGGTGCTACAGGGGGTAAAGGGAGGAGCAGAGGAACCGTCCTGTCCCCATTGCTCATGGGGGAGGAGATGGAGCTGCCCTGAGCTGCTTGTCTGCTTCCTCCTCCCCTCTCCCCTCCTCCGAGAACAGTGTCAGCTCCTGAGGGGAGGGGGCTGCTTCCTGTGGGGAAGGCAGCCAATCAGAGGGGTTTCCTTGCGCCCCCAGGCAGGGCTGAAACATCCCCAGCGACCAGGCTCCACTTGTAGAAATTTCATTTGCTGTGTCTACGGCCCTTATGACCAGGCACAATTCAAGCACTGCCTCCTGCATAGCAGAGGCCAGAGGACTCCATCCAGACATTCCTGCAGCCAGCCCATATCTTGTGGTTGAGCTACAGCGTGTCTTTGGAAACAGAGTCATTACTCTAGAATAAAATCACTTTTATTTAGGAATTGAGTGTCTACATGGAGCATTAGACTAGCGTAGCTAGAGCAGAATAATTAGCCTGCTTTAGCTACACCAGTCCATTTCCCCATGTAGATAAGCCCTTAGTGCCAACTGAAATCTCCTAGTATTCTCTTTCTTTCTTTCTTTCTTTCTTTCTTTCTTTCTTTCTTTCTTTCTNCTCCTAGTATTCTCTTTCTTTCTTTCTTTCTTTCTTTCTTTCTTTCTTTCTTTCTTTCTTTCTTTCAAGCCCTGCTTTGCCCATGTAACACTGCTCTACAGCCAAAATGCTTCTGAAATAAATGTAGTCAAACTTTACTAATTCTGGGTCACTGAGAACGAAAATGATGCTTAAAATTGTTGATTGGCTCTAGTTTTCAAGATATGCTATTGGGTCAGTATATACAACCCTTGACTTGGGAATGGCGGAGGATAAGTGAGTTCTAAAGGGAAGGGATCTCAATTTAAACCAGAAATGACTAAAATACATCTTTGACTGGATCTATGAATAAATCTATGACTGGGTTTGGACAGTACTTGCCTTTTAGGCAAAACAATGAATGATGCAATCTGAAGCTGGTATTGCGTCATACATGATACGAATTGCATCATGTTATTCCTAGAAGTCATGGATGATGCAATCATAACGAAGCTTACATCACTCTGCTGAACAAATTGCCCTATATCAGCTCTAGAAATCATACAGTGTCATGCTCTCTTATTTGTCAGTGTTTGATTTTGCAAAGGGACACATTTCTCTTTAGCCAAAGTGAGCAGAGATGCCTCGTATTTGTGTGAACAGTGCAGATAACTTCTGCTATGTTTGTGGTGAAGTGACTTTTGCATCACAAAAGCGCAGTATAACCACTATGGTTAAGAAAGCCTATCACCTTTATTTTGGCTGCAAAACTGGAGATCAGGACAAGAGGTGGGCCCCACACATATGCTGCAACACTTGTGCAACAAATCTTCGCCAGTGGTTGAACAGGAAAAGGAAATCTATGCCTTTTGCAGTGCCAATGATTTGAAGAGAGCCAACAGATCATACCAGCAATTTTTACTTCTGCATGGTGCCTCCAGTTGGGAAAGGTGTGTCAAAGAAGAAAAAGTGGACTGTGCATTATCCAAACATTCCATCAGCTACACGCCCAGTACCCCACGGAGAAGGACTGCCGGTTCCTGATGCACCAGAATCATTCTCACTTGAGTCAGACAAGGAAGAGGAAGAGGATGAAACTTCTGATCCTGAACCATCAATGTCACAGGACCCACATTTTCTCCCATCCTCCTCCTCTGAACCACATCTCATAACACAAGGTGAACTGAATGACCTTGTCAGGGATTTGGAACTACCCAAGAGTAAGGCAGAGCTGTTGGGCTCCAGACTACAGCAGTGGAATCTCCTGGCAGGTGATGTTAGGGTTTCCATGTTCCGTGACCGTCAAAAGAATCTTGTCCCATTCTTCTTCATGGAAGGTGATCTTGTAGCCTGCAACAACATCGATGGTGTGATGGCAGCCCTCAACACCGTTCACGATCCAGATGAGTGGAGACTGTTCATTGATTCATCGAAGACGAGTCTTAAAGCTGTTTTACTGCATAATGGCAATGTTTTGCCATCAATTCCAGTTGGTCATGCAGTCCATATGAAAGAAACCTATGACAACATGAAACAACTTTTGAGGTGCATAAACTATGACCAACATCAGTGGCAGCTTTGTGGCGATTTGAAGGTTGTTGCTCTCTTGCTTGGTCTGCAGACTGGATACACAAAGTACTGCTGTTTTCTCTGCGAATGGGATAGTCGTGCAAGAGATTCCCACTACATCAAGAAAGATTGGCCACTCCGACAGTCATTGGAGCCTGGGAGGAAAAGTGTTCAGCATCCACCACTTGTTGAATCAAGGAAGATTTTGTTACCACCCTTACACATCAAGCTGGGTCTGATGAAGAACTTTGTCAAGGCCATTGACAAAACACAAGCAGCTTTCAAGTACCTCCGTGGAAAATTTCCAAGATTAAGTGAAGCTAAGATAAAGGAAGGTGTCTTTGTTGGTCCTCAGATTCGTGAATGTCTTCGAGATGATGCATTTGACCATGCGCTGCATGGCAAGGAAAAGACGGCATGGAAAGCCTTCCAGTTAGGGGCAATAAATTTTCTCAGAAACAACAAGGCAGACAACTACAGGTTGTTGGTGGAAAACCTCCTCAAGGCATACAGAAGCCTTGGTTGCAACATGTCACTAAAGATACATTTTTTGCACTCTCATTTAGATTTTTTTCCACCGAACTGCGGAGCAGTGAGCGACAAGCACGGCGAGCGATTTCACCAGGACATTGCAACAATGGAGAAACGCTATCAGGGCAAATGGAGCCCATCAATGCTTGCAGACTATTGCTGGACAGTGACAAGAGATGCTCCATTTAATGAACACAAGAGACAAGCCAAGAAGCGCCGAGTAGACACTGAATAGGACTAAACTATGTACATAATAGTTTTTTGCCTTTTGTTTCATAATAAATTTTATTTATATAACCCTTTTGCTGATTTTTAAAGTGTTACATAAACAGGACAGGTGAAATATTATCATGTAAAGCAACCATAAACACATGAAAAGACCTAGGTTTACAATTTATGATTAAAACTCTACTATCTACACAATATACATAGACATAAAATGTAAAAACTTAAATATCTTAGAAACAGTAGCCAATCAGTTGTTTGAATTGTCATATTTGAATTCAGCACATCAAAATACATAATAAATAGCACATTTTATCTCTGAAGCAGACGACTTCTCAAAAATTGTAGACCAGTATAATTTGATCACTCTCTTCCTGGCCTTATTAAAAGATCTTCTGAAGACACAAACATAAATTTAAAAATTAAGAAGACGATGAAAGACAAAATGGCGTGAGGGGACAAAGAGAGAGCCCCAAACACTCCATCCTAAAACAACTTGGGTTTGTTTTGCAAGCCGACCAGGGCAATGGAAAATGAGAGGAATTCCTGACCCCAAATGGTTCTTGCTTTACTGCCAGCTGGCACGGGGCATTTTGTATCAGGCGGCATGAGGAGAGCAGCGAATCGTCTTACCAAGCCCCACATGTTTCTGCAGTTTGCAGGAGATTAACACAAGGAGGGTGGCTTTTGTTCCACTGTTGTGTTTTGTCGGTCACCGCCCTGTTGTGATCGTTGGAGTAGCTACTGTTAGTAACACCTAGTGTGCGGTCCCGCGGTGGTGGGTGCTGTACAAACACACAGGAGGAGACACCCTGGGCCACAGAGTTTACAGTTTCACTGGACAAAGGGAGTTTATAATTATCCTAATTTCTTAGAGGGGTCACTGGCCCTGAAGAGACTAAGGGACTTGCCAGAGATCGAACAGGGAGTCCGTGGAGGAGCTGAGAATCTTCTGTAGCTCAATGCACCAGCACACCTGACACAAACCTCCAAAGCAAGGAAGTGAAGTTAAGCCACCTGGCAGTACCTTCCCTCTGTCCCACAACACACACCTTACCACTGCCACGACTGACTTACACCAGGGGCTGCACACCACACCCTGAACTCTGCTCCCTGCCAAAGCCAGCTGGCCATCACCCCCCTTGACTTACCCTTCTGCACCCAGCTCTTTACCAAGCTTCCCTGTCCCAACACAGCCAACTAGAACACCAAACAGCCACAACCATTAGTGCTGGGGAAAGAATCTCATCAAGGGGCTATGTGCAGATGGGTAAAAACGAGGGGAAGAGATAAGGCTGCAAGGCATGAGCTGTGGTGTATGTTAGCTGGGATGGTGGTAGGCACATGGAGGAGTAGAGGGGATGTAGTTAGGTGTCTTAACTATTGGGGGGGCAATGTTACTGTGTGTGTATTAATTAATAACAGTGTTTAGTGCTGGGTAAGCCATCAAGAAAATGATTGGCCAGCACACCAGCAACTCCTCAAGGGATTCTCACCTTCACTGCACCCACTCCCTCTTAAAAAGCAACAGAGGGTCCTGTGGCACCTTTAAGACTAACAGATGTATTGGAGCATAAGCTTTCGTGGGTGAATGCCCACTTTGTCAGACACAAGCAGGGCTGGCTCCAGGCACCAGGCACCCAAGCACATGCTTGGGGCGGCACCGGGTAGGGGCGGCGGGGGGAGCCCGGCACGGCATTCTGCGGGGAGGGGGGGGGCCCCGCAGGGGGGGGGCAGGCGGCGGGGCGCTTTTTTGCTGCTTGGGGCAGCAAAAAAGCTAGAGCCGGCCCTGGACGCAAGTAATGGAAATTTCCAGAGGCAGGTATAAATCAGTGTGGAGATAACGAGGTTAGTTCAATCAGGGAGGGTGAGGTGCTCTGCTAGCAGTTGAGGTGCGAACACCAAGGGAGGAGAAACTGTTTCTGTAGTTGGATAGCCATTCACAGTCTTTGTTTAATCCTGATCTGATGGTGTCAAATTTGCAAATGAACTGGAGCTCAGCAGTTTCTCTTTGGAGTCTGGTCCTGAAGTTTTTTTGCTGTAAGATGGCTACCTTTACATCTGCCATTGTGTGGCCAGGGAGGTTGAAGTGTTCTCCTACAGGTTTTTGTATATTGCCATTCCTGATATCTGACTTGTGTCCATTTATCCTCTTGCGTAGTGACTGTCCAGTTTGGCCAATGTACATAGCAGAGGGGCATTGCTGGCACATGATGGCATATATAACATTGGTGGACGTGCAGGTGAATGAGCCGGTGATGTTGTAGCTGATCTGGTTAGGTCCTGTGATGGTGTTGCTGGTGTAGATATGTGGGAAGAGTTGGCATCGAGGTTTGTTGCATGGGTTGGTTCCTGAGTTAGAGTTGTTATGGTGAGGTGTGTGGTTGCTGGTGAGAATATGCTTAAGGTTGGCAGGTTGTCTGTGGGCGAGGACTGGCCTGCCTCCCAAGGTCTGTGAAAGTGAGGGATCATTGTCCAGGATGGGTTGTAGATCACTGATGATGCATTGGAGAGGTTTAAGCTGAGGACTGTAGGTGATGGCCAGTGGAGTTCTGTTGGTTTCTTTTTTGGGCCCGTCTTGTAGCAGGAGGCTTCTGGGTACATGTCTGGCTCTGTTGATTTGTTTCTTTATTTCCCTTGTGTGGGTATCGTAGTTTTGAGAATGCTTGGTGAAAATCTTGTAGGTGTTGGTCTCTGTCTGAGGAGTTGGAGCAGATGCGGTTGTACCTCAGCGCTTGCTGTAAATGATGGATCGTGTGGTGTGTCCGGGGTGGAAGCTGGAGGCATGAAGGTAGGTGTAGCGGTCAGTGGGTTTTCAGTATAGGATGGCCATCGCTTATCACTCCCTCTTGTTATCCATTGATCCCAGGCAGCCATGTGTCCTTTTGACCTGAACGGCTAACCAAAGTTTGAGGCCCTATGGGGTTCCAGGTGCAAGCAGAAATTGGCGGGAGCCAGGTATTTATTTGATGCCATCTTCTTTATTTACAAGGGATGGACAAAAACAACAAGGAGTCTGGTGGCACCTTAAAGACTAACAGATTTATTTGGGCATAAGCTTTCGTGAGTTAAAACCTCACTTCTTCGGATGCATAGAGTGAAAGTACTTTCACTCTATGCATCCGAAGAAGTGAGGTTTT
>NC_048319.1:12554388-12585039 GCF_013100865.1 Trachemys scripta elegans | reverse complement strand
CAAGTATCAGGGGGTAGCCGTGTTAGTCTGTATCTACAAAAACAACAAGGAGTCTGGTGGCACCTTAAAGACTAACAGATTTATTTGGGCATAAGCTTTCGTGAGTAAAAACCTCACTTCTTCGGATGCATAGAGTGAAAGTACTTTCACTCTATGCATCCGAAGAAGTGAGGTTTTAACTCACGAAAGCTTATGCCCAAATAAATCTGTTAGTCTTTAAGGTGCCACCAGACTCCTTGTTGTTTTTGTAGATACAGACTAACACGGCTACCCCCTGATACTTGAAGGGATGGACAAAGTCCTGAGTCTCTGAACACAGAAGAACCAAGCCCCAAAAGAACGGTTTCTTAGCTCTTTAGCCAACATCACACCCACAATCTCTCTCTCTAGCTTTCTCCTGGGCCACACTGTCTTACAGGTTCCTGTGCTGGTTGGCTTTCCTTGCATCTCTTCCTCCTCCCACAGTCTGTTCCTTTCCTTTCTAGTTTCTTTCTGTGCGTTCTCTCACATTCCCACGCCCACCTGGACACAAAACCCAGGTGAACCCTCTGCCCCCATGGTGCAGACTCCATCAGGCTTTGTGTCAGGTGTGGCCCCTTTACAGTCTCTTAGGGCTGGTCTACGCTAGAAAATGAGATTGACCCAGCTATGTGCCCAGGGGTATGAAAAATCCAAATAATAGAATATCTGGGTTGGAAGGGACCTCAGGAGGTCATCTAGTCCAACCCCCTGCTCAAAGCAGGACCAATCCCCAACTAAATCATCCCAGCCAGGGCTTTGTCAAGCTGGGCCTTAAAAACCTCTAAGGATGGAGATTCCACCACCTCCCTAGGTAACCCATTCCAGTGCTTCACCACCCTCCTAGTGAAAAAGTTTTTTCTCATATCCAACCTAAACCTCCTCCACTGCAACTTGAGACCATTGCTCCTTGTTCTGTCATCTGGTTCCATTGAGAACAGTCTAGATCCATCCTCTTTGGAACCCCCTTTCGGGTCGTTGAAAGCAGCTATCAAATCCCCCCTCATTCTTCTTTTCTGCAGCCTAAACAATCCCAGTTCCCTCAGCCTCTCCTCATAAGTCATGTGCTCCAGCCCCCTAATCATTTTTGTTACCCTCCGCTGGACTCTTTCCAATTTTTCTACATCCTTCTTGTAGTGTGGGGCCCAAAACTGGACACAATACTCCAGATGAGGCCTCACCAATGCCGAATAGAGGGGAATGATCACGTCCCTCAATCTGCTGGCAATGCCCCTACTTATACAGCCCAAAACTCTGTTAGCCTTCTTGGCAACAAGGGCACACTGTCGACTCATATCCAGCTTCTCGTCCACTGTGACCCCTAGGTCCTTTTCTGCAGAACTGCTGCCTAGCCACTCGGTCCCCAGCCTGTAGTGGTGCATGGGATTCTTCGGTTCTAAGTGCAGGACTCTGCACTTAGACTCATAGACTCATAGACTTTAAGGTCAGAAGGGACCATTATGATCATCTAGTCTGACCCCCTGCATGCTGCAGGCCATAAAACCGTCCCTACCCCTTCCCTGGACTCTGCTGTTGAAGTCCCCAATCCTGTTTTAGGTGACTTCAATCGGCAGAAACCCTCCTGCTAGAGATCCCTGCCCTATGCTGCGGAGGAAGGCGAAAAACCTCCAGAGGCTCAGCCAATCTGCCCTGGAGGAAAATTCCTTCCCGACCCCAAATATGGCGATCAGTAAGACCCCGAGCATATAGGCAAGAGTCTCCAGCCTGACCCCTGTCAGCCATTATACAATTTACCTACCATTTCTTGGTTTTCCTTGACTACTATGTTTTACCATTAAACCATTCCCTCCATAAATTTATCTAACTTAATCTTAAAACCAGACAGGTCCGTCGCCCCCACCGTTTCCCTCGGAAGGCCGTTCCAATATTTCACCCCTCTGACGGTCAGAAACCTTCGTCTAATTTCAAGCCTGAACCTCCCCACGGCCAGTTTATATCCATTCGTTCTCGTATCCACATTAGTACTAAGCTGTTGAACCTCATCAGGCTTCTTTTGGCCCAATCCTTTAATTTGTCTAGGTCCCTCTGTGTCCTATCCCTACCCTCCAGCGTATCTACCACTCCTCCCAGTTTAGTGTCACCTGCAAACTTGCTGAGGGTGCAGTGCACACCATACTCCAGATCATTAATGAAGATATTGAACAAAACCGGCCCCAGGACCGACCCCTGGGGCACTCCGCTTGATACCAGCTGCCAACTAGACATGGAGACATTGATCACTATCCGTTGAGCCTGACAATCTAGCCAGCTTTCTATCCACCTTATAGTCCATTCATCCAATCCATACTTTAACTTGCTGGCAAGAATACTGTGGGAGACTATATCAAAAGCTTTGCTAAAGTCAAGGAATAACACGTCCACTGCTTTTCCCTCATCCACAAACCCAGTTATCTCATCATAGAAGGCAATTAGGTTAGTCAGGCATGACTTGCCCTTGGTGAATCCATGCTGACTGTTCCTGATCACTTTCCTCTCCTCTAAGTGCTTCAGAACTGATTCCTTGAGGACCTGCTCCATGATTTTTCCAGGGACTGAGGTGAGGCTGACTGGCCTGTAGTTCCCTGGATCCTCCTTCTTCCCTTTTTTAAAGATGGGCACTACATTAGCCTTTTTCCAGTCATCCGGGACCTCCCCAGATCACATGAGTTTTCAAAGATACTGGCCAATGGCTCTGCAATCACATCCGCCAACTCCTTTAGCACCCTCGGATGCAGAGCATCCGGCCCCATGGACTTGTGCTCGTCCAGTTTTTCTAAATAGTCCCGAACCACTTCTTTCTCCACAGAGGGCTGGTCACCTCCTCCCCATACTGTGTTGCCCAGTGCAGCAGTCTGGGAGCTGACCTTGTTTGTGAAGACCGAGGCCAAAAAAGCATTGAGTACATTAGCTTTTTCCACATCCTCTGTCACTAGGTTGCCTCCCTCATTCAGTAAGGGGCCCACACTATCCTTGACCTTCTTCTTGTTGCTAACATACCTGAAGAAACCCTTCTTGTTACTCTTAACATCTTTTGCTAGCTGCAACTCCAAGTGTGATTTGGCCTTCCTGATTTCACTCCTGCACGCCTGAGCAATATTTTTATACTCCTCCCTGCTCATTTGTCCAAATCTTCCACTTCTTGTAAGCTTCTTTTTTGTGTTTAAGATTGGCAAGGATTTCACTATTAAGCCAACCTGGTCGCCTGCCATATTTACTATTCTTTCTACACATCGGGATGGTTTGTTCCTGCAACCTCAATAAGGATTCTTTAAAATGCAGCCGGCTCTCCTGGACTCCTTTCACCCTCATATTATTCTCCCAGGGGATCCTGCCCATCAGTTCCCTGAGGGCGTCAAAGTCTGCTTTTCTGAAGCCCAGGTTCTGTATTCTGCTGCTCTTTTATCTTCCTTGTGTCAGGATCCTGAACTCGACCGTCTCATGGTCACTACCTCCCAGTTCCCATCTACGTTTGCTTCCCCTACTAATTCTTCCCTGTTTGTGCCCAGCAGGTCAAGAAGAGCTCTGCCCCTAGTTGGTTCCTCCAGCACTTGCACCAGGAAATTGTCCCCTACACTTTCCAAAAACTTCCTGGGTTGTCTGTGCACCGCTATATTGCTCTCCCAGCAGATATCAAGGTGATTAAAGTCTCCCATGAGAACCAGGGCCTGTGATCTAGTAACTTCTGCTAGTTGCCGGAAGAAAGCCTCGTCCACCTCATCCCCCTGGTCTGGTGGTCTATAGCAGACTCCCACCACAACATCACCCTTGTTGCTCACACTTCTAACCTTAATCCAGAGACTCTCAGGTTTTTCTGCAGTTTCATCCTGGAGCTCTGAGCAGTCATACTCCTCTCTTGCATACAATGCAACTCCTGCACCTTTTCTCCCCTGCCTGTCCTTCCTGAACAGTTTATATCCATCCTTGACAGTGCTCCAGTCACGAGTTATCCCACAAGTTATCGCACTCCCACGTGCCTGAGTGATGTCGTTAAACCAGCCGAAGTCCTGGTGTAGGCAGCGCTAGGGCAATGAAAGAACCGGGTGTCGTGATGCTACCTGCTGCAAAGACTGTGAGGTGCTCAGGCGCTCTGGGAGCGGGGACCATCCGAGTACCGAAGCTGGGCCGGTCACAGACTGCACGTTGGCTATGGGAAGGAAAAGCAGCAGTCACTAGTCCCTGCCCAGCGTGCGTGCAGGGAATAGTCACATGCGTCTGAGCGGCACCTGGACAGTCAAAAAACTTGCCCCTCATCTAGAGACAATTTGCAAGCAGCAGTTCCTGGCCAGCTAAGATGCTTGTTAGACACTGTTCACCTGGCTCCCTTGTCTGTGTCTACACTGCAGCTGGGAGCCAGCCTCCAGCCTCACGCTAGCAGGGCTTGAGCGAGTGTGCTAAACATAGCAGCGTGGATATTGCTCCCCCAGAGGCGGCTCAGGCCCGGGCAAGCCACCTGACTCAGGGGCCAGGTGGGTCCAAGCTCAGGTGGCTGGCGCAGCCTCTGCCCAGGCCACCCTGATATTTCTAGTGCTCCAACTCAGGCCCTGCTCGTGTTCCCGGGCTGCGAGGCGCGTGCCCAGCTGCGGTGTAGACGAACCTGGGTGACGAGACGTGGCGCTGGGGCGGTACGTAACCTGAGAACACTTTTTGCATGTTTTCCTTTTTTACACGTGGTCAACATTTCTTGAAATTTCAGCCGCTCTTTACATGTTTCCAGTTGGAAAAATCCTACAAACATCTCACTGAATTTCTTCATGATTTAAAAAAAAAAAATGTCAACGTTTCAAAGTCCAAAACAATTTCCTCCAGCTGTCGCACTAGGTCAGCACTGAGGCCTTGTTGTGTATCTCCGGACAATTGCTGGCGATGGACCAACGTGCTACAGACAAGAGACTCAACAGCCCGGAGTCTGCTTCAGTTCTTGTGGTGTCATTTATACCTGTGGCTGGAAAGGCCTTCAAATCCGGATTCTCCGCAACCTCGCACGCTGGTAGCTGTTTATACCTACTTTGCACAGGTGCTAGGCAAGGGGGAATCAGGCTCAGTTATATAAATCGCACGTGCTCCTGAGCATGTTCTGTGGTGCTGAACGCACAGACCCCTGCCAGGGAGGGATAGCTCAGTGGTTTGAGCATTAGCCTGCTAAACCCAGGGTTGTGAGTTCAATCTTCAAGGGGGCCATTTAGGAATCAGGACCAAAATCTGTCTGGGGGTTGGACTAGATACCTCCTGAGGTCCCTTCCAACCCTGATAGCCTATGAATACATGTGAGCTACAGGAGACTGTCTCTAGGTAACAACAGCAGCAATAGGCCTCTAGCCTCTCTGGGGAGCAGCCACTAGGAGCCAGTATTGTATTCACACAAATCCAGTAGGTTGTAACATCCTGAACTTCAACACCTTAGGCTACAGCTGCTGTAGTGCTTCAGGGTTCTCCCGCGGCTGTTGTTAATTCACCTCCCCGAGAAGCGGTAGCGCTGTCTACACTGGGAGTTAGGTTGGCTTCACTACGTCACTCAGGGATGTAGATTTTTCACACCCCGAGCGACGAAGCTGGGTCAACTTAACTTTTGAGCGTAGACCCGGCTTTATTCTCAAGCTGGAGCACAACGAGAAGGTAACGCAAAGTCCTCTAGGGTCCTAGGCCTGGGCTACACTAAAAAGGAAAAATCCACACCCCTGAGTGGTGGGTTAAGCCAGCCTGATCCCCAATGTAGACAGGGCTAGGCTGATGGAAGAATTCTTCCTTCGACCTAGGTACCGCATCTCGCAGCTCATCTGTGCGGATGGGAGACCCCTTCCTGTTGGCATAGGTAGTGTCTGCTCCGAAGTGTTTCAAGTGTAGACAAGCCCGTAGTAACCTGCACATCTGGGGCACTTCAACGCTCTGTCATTGTTCCAGCATAACTCCTCTGGGAAAAGACAGCCGGTGCTTATGTTGTCAGTAACACCGTGTCACTGTACCACTGACACCTGGACATGGGTCACGTATCTCATCAACTCAGGGCATTCATTTTGAAGCCCTTAAACAGTCGGAGGAGGAGGAACACTCAGCCAAACGCCGCAGACTGAAGAACTACATCCATTAATTCATAGCTTCATGGACTTTAAGGCCTGAATGTGCCACTAAGGTCATCGAATCTGACCTGTGTAACACGGCCCAGAAAATTTTGCTCAGTTACTCCTGTATTGAGCCTGATAACTTGTATTTGACTAACGCAGATCTTCCAGGAAGGCCTGGGTGTCAGCCCCCACGCTGCTTCATTACATTTCCAAAAGGGGTGTGAAGAAAACATGAGACAGTCCAAAATATTTGGTCCCCAAGGTGCATTTTGCAATAATGGTAATTAAAGTCAGATTTTTTTCCCCTTCAAAATGTCCTAGAAAAATCCAGTCACTTCACAGATCAAAATAAGTGTTTCCAATTAATCCTCTGACTTCAAGCTCACAGCTTTTCGAGAACTTCCTCGCACTCTCTATTTAAAAATAGTTTATTCCAAATCTCGGAATGATCAGTGAATGCTGTAAGCATGGTGCAGACATGAGCAGTGGGGGTGAGAGGCGGTTCTGAGCACAGCAGTTGAAGTGGTTAGAGGTGGTTATATGAACCCGATAACAACTGATTAACCGTCTATTACAGGGGTGGCCAACCTGTGGCTCCGGAGCCGCATGCGGCTCTTCAGAAGTTAATATGCGGCTCCTTGTATAGGCACCGACTCCGGGGCTGGAGCTACAGGCGCCAACTTTCCAATGTGCCAGGGGGTGCTCACTGCCCAACCCCTGGCTCTGCCACAGGCCCTGCCCCTGCTCCACCCCTTCCCACCCCCTCCCCTGAGCCTGCCCTGCCCTCGCTTCTCTCCCCTCCGCCCAAGCCTCCTGCATGCCGTGAAACAGCTGATCAGGAGGTGTGAGGAGGGAGAGGGAGGTGCTGATCAGTGGGGCTGCCGGTGGGCAGGAGGTGCTGGGGGGGGAGCTGACGGGGGGCTGCTGATGTATCACTGTGGCTCTTTGGCAAAGTACATTGGTAAATTCTGGCTCCTTCTCAGGCTCCGGTTGGCCGCCCCTGGTCTATTAGGACATCTATTTAGCTTTCATAAACTATTTTTTGAGAGGAGCATTAACAGGACGTGGGCCCGACAAATTCATCACCCCATGCAATACTGAAGAGTCTGGATCCACCTTTGTTCCACTCTCGCTGCTGCTCACCACAGGACAGACCCTGCCAGACGTCCTGCTGACAGCACCCTTCCTTCTCGTCCTTACTCCTATCTGCTAACCGGCATCCAAAGAAGCGAAAGCGGCAGGGAACGCTTTCCCGAGGAAGCACTTGCCGGCAGGGCCGGCTTTAGGCCAATTCCACCAATTCCCCCGAATCGGGCCCCGCGCCTAAGAGGGCCCCACGCCCAGTGGCAGGGCCACCCAGAGTGGGGGGCAAGTGGCAGAGAATCCCTTCCCTGGCTAGAGGTGCCTTTTTAATTTTTACTCACCTGGAGGCGCTCCGGGTCTTTGGCGGCACTTTGGCGGCGGTCCTTCAGTGCCGCCGAAGACCCGGAGTGAGTGAAGGACCCACCGCCAAAGACTAGGAGCGCGGCCGGGTGAGTACAAGCCCCACGTGTTTTTTTTATGTGGTTTTTTTTTTTTAGTCATCCCTGTCAGGGCCCTGTCGAAACTGTTCAAATTGGGCCCCACACTTCCTAAAGCCGGCCCTGCTTGCCGGAGTTGCCAAAGGGGGGCGCTGTGCGGCGGTGAAAGGGGAGGAGGTGCCCCCAAGAGGAGGCATGTGGCCCATTCTGCTAAGCTGTGTCCCACCCTATGAAAATGATGGCCAGCCCCAAACATTATCCCAAGCGCTCAGATTGGGCAGCCTTGAGCAGCATCTCCCCGGCTAAGGCGCTGCCCACTCTTGTCCAGTGAATGCCGGAGAGACCCCCGCCATGTTCTCGTTAGCGTTCGCGTTAAGAAGAAAGAAACAATGTCCTGCCCTGAAGGCATCTGCAGCCCCTTGGAAGCCCATCGAGGTGGGGAAAATCCCCTGGACGGAGAGGAAATGGATCAGCAAACTCCTTCCTCCCCCAAAGACAGTTGCAAAGTGAACAAATACAGCATTTCCACCCCTGGCTTCACAGCCCACGAATCTCTCCTCGAAGGAAGCCTGCCCTGAACACGCTAACGCTGCTGGGCCAGTCCCTGGGCTGGGACCCCTTTCAGTGGGGCTGAGTTCTCCCAGCTGAGGAGCTGCCCTATTCGTCACGTCCCATGAACTGCCCTCATAGGGCATAGGAAAGGATCTCCCTTGCTTGGCTGAAGAGGCACAGAGCGGTTAAGTGACTTGCCTAAGGCCTTCTGTTGAGTCAGTGGTAGAATCATAGACTATCAGGGTTGGAAGGGACCTCAGGAGGTCATCTAGTCCAACCCCCTGCTCAAAGGGGGACCAATCCCCAGACAGATTTTTGCCCCAGATCCCTAAATGGCCCCCTCAAGGATTGAACTCACAATCCTGGGTTTAGCAGGCCAATGCTCAAATCACTGAGCTATCCCTCCCCCCAGGGGAGATGGGCAAAGAACCCAGGAGTCCGGATACCCAGTCCCTTGTTCTTAGTATCACTGTCGCTCTAATGCATTCCTCACTCTGGTATCTGGGTGCGTTTCATCCCCTCCTTTGTGCCCCACTCCCCCCTTTAATCTTCAAAGGGCTGAGAACTAATGATCTCATTGCACTAGCGGGGGCATCAGCGAGGTCTGCAGGAGGCACGGAGTAGCTGTCCCTTTAGGAGAGAGGGATGGAAACTCGGCAGAGCACATGGGAGAAAGAAAGAGGGCGAGATTAAGGTGCCTCAGCAGAGGAGGAGAGGGGTGAGGTGCTGGTGGCAGATGGAGATGGGGTCTGGGCGGGAGGTGGGGGCAGGTACTTTCCACTCTCCGCACTTCTCTGCAGCTGCCGTGAGTCCAGCTGCAGTGAGGCCAGCACAGAGCCAGATGTGGAGCTAATGTGCCGGGCACCAGTGCCAACTTGGGACTCTAAACAACAAACCAATTGCCGGCTCCCCGAGTCCCCCGTCAGAGGAACTGACGAAAGCCCCTTCTCCTTCTCTCTCCAGCTGGGCTCCCCTCCTCAGCACTGCTCCGGGGCCCTGCGTCCAGAGGGGAACCCCCATGGCAGTGTCTGGCCTAGGGAGAAACCCAACAGGGGGGGTGGGCCTTGAAAAATGGACCCTGAAAAGGCCAGGACTAGACTGTTCTTTGCATTCTTGGAAATTGCTTAGTGGGTTTCAGGGACGGGGGCCCTAAACATCCCCTCAGGGCTAACAAGCTCCCCACAATCCCACAAATCTCGAGCTCCAGACAACCCAGTTCCCCACGTTTGCGCCTCCTGCTGGTCGTCTCAGGGAATTAGCATTTCCAGCATCCGGAGCGCCCTCTGCAGGCTGGTGCCTCGCTGCTGCTGGCCCCCGTGTCCCTCCCTGGACCCAGTGCCCCTTGTCTTTGGGGTGCTGCCCCCTGGCAATACCCCCCCAGTCTCAGGGTCTCCCCACCCAGGGGAACCCCCAACCCTCTTACAAGGGACAGCGGGGCCCGTATTACGCCAGCTACAACTGTGGCTGCTTTCCCCATCAGCCCAACTTTCAGAGCTGCAGCCCTCCCCATGGCTGCTTGTCCCCAGCCCGGGCTGGAGCGGAGTGATCACCCCGCTGCACCCCCCCAAAGATTCTGCAGCCCCCCCCCAAAGAGTCCCCCCTACTGGCGTTTTGGAAGGGACCCCGTTTCTTAGTCTCATATAAATCCTGGAGTTTCAAACCCCCCCAGACCATCGCTATTGCCTGAACTCAGAGACCCTCCTGGCGCCCCGAAAATAAACCCACTGCTGGCGGGGGAAGGAAACATGGCAGAGTGGGAGCCCTCACGGCCCTGATTCTCTTGCACCCGGCGCAGGCTGGCGGCACAGGCTCCCGGCCACAGCCCCCAGGCACAGCTATTAATGGGGGGCAGAGGGGTGTAAGAGCACGGGCAGCGGTGCTGGGAATCGAGGGCCGCGCTCCTTAGCCAGGCTCTGGTGGGAACTTTGCACTTGTCTCTTCACCAGCGTCCCCCCCACCTGTCTTTCTCTATTGCCCCAGGCTCTCTCCCCTCCGCCCACCCAATGTACCTGACTCAGAGCCAGGCAGCCTGGTACAGCAGGAGGAAAACCGGCAGCACCCAGATTCAGCCAACCCTTGCCCAGAGACATGTGCCCCACCAGGGAGTGTGGTCAGGGGGCTAATGTGCAGAGCTCCTAGGCATAAGCTGTGGGTTCTGGCCCTGCCTCTGGGGTGGGGAGCTGCCTCCTTGCTGCAATCTGTCCCCCTTCCAGCCGTGGCCTTTGAAAGACCCCCTGTCCCAGGGCGGCTCTAAAGGGCTGGCTGGGCCCGGGGGCTATTCTTAGCTGTGGACTGGGATTTGGGTGATAAGCAGCGGGCGCCGCGCAAGCTGCAACGCCAGGAGACAGCGAGCTGGGCTGGCCAACACTGGCCCAGCCCTAGAGAGAATTACCAGGGGCGGGGGGCAAGAGCGGGAGAGCCAGCGGGATCAGCCAGGAAGGCTGGGATGGGGAGACCCGGGATTTGTGCCAGTCACGTTTTGGAACGTACTAAGGGGGAGGTGCAAGGGGGCATTTGAAGGGTTTATCTCCCCACTCTACCCTCTGTAAAGCATTTGGGGAGACATCGTTGGCATCAGAGGCAGCCTGTCTGGGTGTGGGGAGGGGCAGTGCATGTGGGGAGCAGCATTCAAGGGTCCTCGTGCATGCATGAAGTAGATGGGGGCCATGCACTTCCCCAGACTAGGTGACAGGATGCATGTAGATGAGGTGGGGAGACAAACAGGTTCAGCTGGCAGAGCACCTCCAGTTTTCCCCCGGACGGGAGAAGTAGGGTGACCAGATGCCTGGCTTTTGACTGGAACACCTGGTTGAAAAGGGACCCCGGCAGCTCCATTAAAAGTCTGGTCGGCGGTGCTGCAGGGCTAAGGCAGGCTAGTCCCTACCTGTCCTGGCTCCCCGCTGCGCCCCGGAGGTGGCCAGCAGATCCGGCTCCTAGACGAGGGGGCCATGAGGCTCCGCACGCTGCCCCCACTGCGAGCACTGGCTCTTCCCTCCCATTGGCCAATGGGAGCTGCGGGGACAGTGCCTGTGGGCGAGAGCAGCACGCAGAGCCTCCTACTGTGCCTCTGCCTAGGAGCCGGACTTGCTGGCCACTTCCGGGGTGCAGTGTGGAGTCAGGAGAGGCAGGAGGCCTGCCTTAGCCCCCCTGCTGCACCGCTGACCGGGAGCCGCTGGAGGTAAGTCCACGCCCCAACCCTGAGCCCCCAAACCTGGAGCCCTCTCCTGTACCCCAAACCCCTCATCTCTGGCCCCACCCCGAGCCCCCACCCCCAGATGGAGCTTTCACCCTCTCTTCACCCCAACCCCCTGGCCCAGCCCAGAGCCCCCTCCCACACCCTGAACCCCTCTGCCGCACCTCCCAGCCTGGAGCCCCCTCCTGCACCCCAAACCCCTCATCCATGGCCCCACTCCAGAGCCCGCACCCCCAGATGGAGCTTTCACCCTCTCTTCACCCCAACCCCCTGCCCCATCCCAGAGCCCCCTCTCACACCCTGAACCCCTCTGCCGCAACCCCCAGCCTGGAGCCCCCTCCTGCACCCCAAACCCCTCATCTCCAGCCCCACTCCCAGGTATAGCCCTCACCCCCTCCTGCACCCCAGCCTCCTGCCCCAGCCCAGTGAAAGTGAGTGAGGTTGGGGGAGAGCGAGCCACTGAGGGAGGAGGAATGTTGTGAGTGGTGAAGGGGCGGGGCTTTGGGGAAGAGGCGGGGCTAGGGTGTTCGGTTTTGTGGGATTAGAAAGTTGGCAGCCCTAGGGAAAAGAAGCTCTTACTTCATGGCACCTCGCGGGCGCCATTTAAAATGTGTCTAGAGTGAGATGTATATAAATGTACACGGAGAAGCAAGCCAATGCCCTTACCCAGCCCCGCCTTCCCCGGCAGCCGGGCCCATGTGCTATAAAAATCCCTGTGCATTTGTCGTTCCTTTGCATTTAATTCATTCTGGTGCTAACACCCCTGTGCCGGGATGGGACGTTCTATTGGGAAGGAACCGTCACCGCCCCCCCCATGCCAGCCAATCAGAATCCCTCCCCAACCTTCTGAGCAGCACGAGACAGGGGGATGCAGGCCCTTTAAATGGCCCGGGCGGGCCCCATGGCTTCTAGGCACGCGCGGGGTGGTACCGGTGGCCAAGGCAGCCGGGTGGGCATGTGGAAGTCCTGGCTGTGCTGGAAGAGAGCACCCAGCCAGTGCAGGAGCAGCACCGCCCAAACGTCAGGCCGACCTTTCGAGGGGGCCCATTGATTGTTCTTCCCTGGCCGGGCAGAGCCGTCCCTGGGATACGGCAAATCGGGGCGACCGCTCCGGTCCCCGCGCTTTGGGGGGCACTGTGGGCTGGAGCGATTGGCCAGCGCGGTCAGTCCCGGAAGTGACGGATTTTGCCCCAGATCCCGCACCCCCCTAGGGACGGCCCTGGCCCTGGGGCCCGGAATTGCTGTCGGCGGGCCTGGGGGGGATGCTTTGAAACCCTGGCTGCTGATTGGCTAGCCGAGAGTCCCGTGAGTTAGGCGTTGGCAGCAGGTGGGGAAAGCGAGGCGACAGCGAGCAATGCAATGGAGACCTCCCCAGAAGAGTCTGTAACGATTTCCCAGGCTCCAGGGCTGGGGAGGGGAAGCAGCTCCAGGGGAAAGCTCTTACAAACAGGGGTGGGGTGTAGGGGAGAGCAAGAGCCTGGGTAAAGGCAGCGTTTCATAGAATCATAGACTAGCAGGGTTGGAAGGGACCTCAGGAGGTTCTAGTCCAACCCCCTGCTCAAAGCAGGACCAACCCCAACTAAATCATCCCAGCCAGGGCTTTGTCAAGCCGGGCCTTAAAAACCTCCAATGAAGGAGATTCCACCACCTCCCTAGGGAACCATTCCAGTGCTTCCCCACCCTCCTAGTGAAATAGTTTCAGTTCCCAGGGTGTCCCACGTTAAACCCATTTCGTTTTGTGGAGGGTCCTTGACCCCTGCGTTTCAGCATCAGCCAGTCCCAAGAACCCAGCGGCAGTGGAGACGTTCTGCCTGGATTCGGGTCAGAGCTGGCTTTCTCCCAAAGCTGGAGGCTGTTCACAGCTGGAGTTCTGGTGCCAGGGCTGGCTCCAGGCACCAGCCCACCAAGCTTGTGCTTGGGGCGGCACCTGGAGGGGGGCGGCACGGTGCGGTGCTCCAGCTCCGGCCGCCAGGGAGAGCGGAGCCGCAGCGGGTTCGCCGCCCTCCCAGGGCGCACTGGCTGCCGGGGAGAGCGAAGCCCCAGCTGGGCTCTCCGCCCTCCTCCCGGGGCTCTCGCCGCCCTCCCTCCGGCCAGTTGGGGAGAGCGGCCCGCAGCTGGGCTCGGTGCCCTTCCCTGCCATGCTGGGGGGGGGGGGAAGGGCCGGGCGGCGGAGGCTTTTTTGCCTGGGGCGGCAAAAAAGCCAGAGCCGGCCCTGTCTGGTGCTGGCCCATCTAGACCTGGAGTCCAACACCCCTCCTCATCCTCCCTCCATCAGAAGCTGGGCTGCCTGGCTTTGGTTTCTGGCCTTTCTTGAGTCAAAACTGTATGAAATCCCAGCAAGGTTCCCACTCCCACCCGTAAATCAGCCCCCTGTCACTCCAGACCTGCTCCCCAGGGAGGTTTTCAAAAGCGGTCCAGGTTTGGGGTTTGCAACCAGGCTTGAAAGCCAATGAGTGTTTCACACCCCTCTGGTTATTGGCTTTGCTTCCCGCTAAGGTTTTGCCCCTGATTTCGGCAGCTCCTGCAGAGGAGAATCAAGGAGAAAAACAGAGTGTTTTCCTCCAAAGGCTCTAAACCAGGGGCTGGTAGCACAGACTTTGTGCCACACTCCAACATCAAAACGGAATGCCCCCAAACCTAATATTAGCTTGGAATTGAATCAGCCTCATTAGGTGAAAGGAAATCACTTCCTGTCAGAGCTCATCAGCAATCAAAATCTCCACTGGATCTGTTTTCTCCTTAGGCTGTCATGACAGGGAGAGGATGGCTGATCCCCAATCTAGTGAGAATTTTTCCAGGTGCCCGATCGCCCCTGCCTCTGCAAGGGACAATGTTATCTACTGTAGCGGTTCTCAAACTGGAGTCCACGGACCCCTGGGGGGGTCCACAAGGGTACTCCAGGGGGGTCTGCAAGTCATGTCTGGCTCCAGGGATCAACTCCACCCCTTCCTCCCAGTGCCTCTTGCATGCCGCAGAACAGCTGTTCAGTGGCGGAGGAGCGGGGAGGGGGTGTGCTCAGAGGAGGGGGTGGAAGGAGACAGGGAAGAGGAGAGGCAGGGGTGGGGCCTTGGGGGAAGGGGTGGAGTGGGGCTGGGGCCTGGGATGTGGCCTGAAAATTAGAAGCTGGCTCAGGGGTCAGCGAAAAATTTAAAGCAAAATGGGGGTCCTCCGGTCGTTAAAGTTTGAGACCCGCTGGTCTAGTGGATGGAGCACTGGCCTGGGACCCCTGCAAACTGGACTCTCTTCTTGACTTTGCCACTGACCTCCTGCATTTCCCTTTCCACCCATAGTCTATTTAGATTGTAAACTCTTTGGGGCAAGGACCATTTCACCATGTCTCCATGCAGTGCCCAGCACAGTGGAGCCCGGATCCCAGCTGGGCCCGAGACGGGGTGCTGCAGTACCCCACAGAATAACATCCGTGCAGGTCACTGAGCATGCAGGGGGCCCGTACCCACTCCCTCTCATCCCTTCGTATATGACCCGGGCTGAGGCCTCACTGCCGCCTGTCTGCTGCTGGAGTACTGATGAATCAGACTGAGACACGATGGGGCCCAAGCTGCTGCCGTGGCCGGAAAGTGGGGCGAGGGGCTGGGAAAGGCCCCGGCTGGAAGCCGAAGGGGCAGGTCCGCACAGAAGGGTCCATTCCCTGCACAGCCAATGCTAACGCAAGGGAGAAACGGGGGGCTTGCTGACACCAGCACAGGCATATTCCTGACGTAACCTCTGAGCCGTTCCGCTGTGTCAGCGCTGCGCTGCTTGTGCGGAGTGAGAGCTCTGCTTTGTGACCCTGGGCACAGGAGTGACAGACAGCACTGGGGCAGGGAGCGGGGGCTGGAGAAGCTACTCCATGACACCTCTGCTGATGCCTCCGCCCTGACCCACAGCCACCCCCCGGCTATCTTAGTCCTGGGCTCCTCCACCCACAGCTCGGCTGATGCCCCTCAGTCCAGACGTGTAGCCCCTCTGCTATTGCTCTCCTGGGCTCCCCCACATTGCTCTGCTGATGCTCCCCAGTCCTGGCCCAATGCTCCCCTGCTTCTCCAGATCTGGGCACCCTTCAGCGCTGCCAGTGTCCCGCAGCCCCGACCTGCAGGGGCCCAGCCCCCCTCTTGCCACAGCTCTGTGGGTGCCTCTCCGTCGTGCCCCACAGCCTCCTGCCGTTCCATCACGGGGCCTCCCCTGAGCAGAGGCTGCCAAATTTTGGCAAATTCACCCTGACTGGTTTGGGGAAGGGACCATATGGGAGAAAACGCATCGACCCTTATGACCTTAACCAGGTTTGATCCCAGTCTGTTGAGAAGTAGCTGGATTGTGCCAATGAGCACCTCCTCACTCATTCAGTCCTGTCTCTCTTAATCCCGTTTGGAAGGAGATTGGGGGTAATCTGAGGACATTAGCAAGACCTGGACCTTAGACTGGAGAACAGAGGTGATGAGCTGAGTCACAAACCCTTTCCAAATCTCCCTTTTCAACCCCTCTTTTCCGTCTGCCACACACCGCTCTGCACCTCATTGTGTCAGAGCCTGGGCACTCCCCGTGGCACACAACTGCCCCCGAAATGCCAGCTGGCCTGGAACCATTGCTTCAGATTGCTTTGGCATCTTGCACCATGGCTGCACAAGGCCCAGCTCCGTCCCTCCTGCACACGCTTGCCACGGGGCCTTTTCACGAACCCATACTCATTAGGCACAAAGCTGGCACTGGGCTTTGTGTTATAAACCAGGGTTGGAAAGGACAGAGTGCGAAAGGACCTGCCTGACCGGCACCCTTCTGCAGCTTCTCAGAAGACAATGCAGTCGTCAAGTCTGTTCCTTCAGTGAAATGATTTGCTGTGTCACAAATGGCTGATTTATCGCTGTGACTAGCTCTTGTGGGCTTCCGGCCGCCATGCACATAGCACCCCACAGTGCCGGAGAGAGGTGGGCGCAGAGCAAGAGACAAATGGGAACAGCTTCTTTGCCTCTACAGTATCTATCTATCTCTCCCCATCCACCCCCTCTATCTATCTATCTATTTATCCCCATACACCCCATCTATCTATCTATCCCTATACACCCCCTCTGTCTGTCTAGCTATCTAGCCGCATATACCCCCTCTCTTTATCCCTATACACATAATCTATCTATCTATCTATCTATCACATTCAAACACTCTCCCTTTATAGAGTTGCTCATTCTAAGAATCTCAAGCCGCTTTACAAACAGGACTTCCTTAAACTTCATTTCAGTCCCCATCCCCACCGCCAATAAGGGAGGTTTGTGTTACAAGAAGTCAACAGAGGGGGAAACCGAGGCACGGAGTGGTGCAGTGACTTGCCCAAGGTCAGAGAGTGACTCAGCGGCAGAGCCAGCAACAGCACATAAGATGCTTGACTCTGGTCCTACGCTCTAACTCGTGCTAGTCAACACAGCCTTAGAGACAACGAGGGAGAGGGGAGCGAGACAAGCTCCCAGTCGGTTATGGACCCAGTGCACTCTGCAGAAGAGGAGCACGGTGGGTATTTTGCTCCTGATCCACCGCAGGTGGTATTGGCGATGGCCCAGTGCCTCTTGGCTCCCCAGGATTGGGTTCAAAGGGTGGCACATTCGCTGTGGGTACAAACGGAGCCAGGGAAAGAAGTTGGACAGATCAGCACCCAGCAGGTGATACCCAAATCGCTTCGAAGACAAAGCGCAGATGCTCTGGCAGGAATTAAGGGCTTTGTGCCTCTGGCAAAACCAGGCCCTTTGGCAGCACAAATGGAGCTACCCAATTCCGGGTGCAAGCTGCCATCTGCCCTGCTACCTGCCAGTGCCGGCTTGGCGTGGCAAGGAGGGGGCCAAAGCAGCCAGCCTCATGGGCAGGGTGTCTCATGCCATGGCAGGACATCTGCGCCAGGCAGTGTTAGAAGGGCGGAGATCCCAGTGGGACTTGGTGCAAAGGCCCATAAATCACAGCTCCTTCACCCGCCATGCCCTACTAAACCATTCCAGCACCCCACCACTTGCCGCGACCCCCAGCCGCCGGCATAGAAAGAGGTGGGATTAGGAGATTACTAATGGAAGGGACAATTGGTTACTCCGAGGAACAGGCATGGCCAAACGTAGGGAGCAACAGGCGGGCAGGTAGAGACGTACCTGGGCAGGACCTCTGAGTTCTCTTGCCAGCTCCCCCACTGGCTCTCTGGGTGAGTCACTGCAGTATCTGAAACATGGGTAGATTTTTGGCATCTCAGGGAAGGGCAGGTACAAAACTGAAAAACGTGTCTAAGGTATCTACCTGGTTCCCATTGCCATCGGCCCTGTGCACCTCACTATATTTATCCTATTAACGCGTAGGGCAGGGCTGGGATCCCCCTTCTGTAGATGGGGAACCAGACCCTCAAATGTATTTAGGTCCCTAGCTCCCTGTGATCTTGAAAACATTCGCAGACCTGGGCTTACGGGACTTGTTCAAAGTCAGACAGGAAGTCTGGGGCAGAGGAAGGAACAGAGCTTCCAACTCTTAGCCTAGCACCTGACACGCTGGGCCACCTTCCACACAGAGCCACAGACGCCAAGGCTGGAAGGGTCCATCGTGTCTGACCCCCTGTAGCCCACAGGCCAGAGAGCTGCCCCCCAGATCACTCCTAGGGCAGAGCTTTTAGAGAAACAGCCAATCTGGATTTTAAAATGGGCGGTGATGGAGAATTCACCACAGAAGAGTGATGGGTCAGAAACGGGGCAGCAGGGAATATGATTGCTCTTGACTTCTGAGCTAGCCTGGACCACTTTTCAAAAGCGTAAGGACAGTCCACGATCTGATCAGACAACTCCTCACACGCAGCTTCATTCTCCAGAGGGAATGAATGAGGAACCAAGAATTTAAATCGCTTGCCAAAGGCCCCATAGGAAATTTTTGGTGGAAGCCTGATTGACCTCTGGTATGAGCCAGTCGCCTGGCTAAGCCACTGGACCCGGGTGCTATAACCCTCCCCATTAGATTACATATACGACTTTATTCTCAAGAAAGAGCAAACATGTTCTTTACCAAAAATACCTGCTGTCAGTTGCTAAATACATTAACATTTCCCATTGAACCGTGTCCTTTCCAATGTAAATACTGACATCAAGAAAACAAAAATGATTCCGAATCCACGCTCACAACAATCCGTGGGTCAGAGTTAAGGTTATCGTGCAGCGAGGAATATCCATTGCCGAAGACATCGCATTTGTTTGCTATGTTAGCAGCATCTGATTTACAAACAGCCTTCCCCATGAGTCTCCATGCTTTGTTAGTGCTTGGGTTTGGCAACGTGCAAAGGACATTGCAGTCTCCTAGAAACCTGGACTGGTTTCAAAAAAGTTTTCTTTATTTGTCTGTGGAATATAAAAGAAACTCACCCGGAAATTTATGATCCAGACCAGGGTTCTTCCAAGGGCAAGATCCCATTCCCCTCAGAGACACAGCACAAGAACCTGGCCAAGTCCCTTCTAACTCTGCTGGCTTGGGACCAGACTTGGAGATTTAAGGCCAGTATCAAGTTAGAGAGGGGGGAGTGGGTGGGAAGCATCGCTCTGAATGGAAAACCTTAGCAAGGGGTGGGGCTGAGGGCGCTGTCTCGACATAACTCTTTAGCAAAGAGGAATCAGCTTGTGTGGAGAGACAATCTGTCCTACTCCGTGGACCTGGCCAGGTGGGGAGAAGATATGATAGTGACTAGGGAGCAGGTTGCCGGATATGATGCTATGGGAAGCAAAGGCGAGTCCTTGCCCCCAGCAGGCCGGCTGTCCAACGAGGGGCGCGTTAGCGAGACGGGTGAGATGTGGCGGATGTTTGGGGTCCCCTGGAGTATCTCAGTCCCATTCTTCATGGGCAGGGATCCACTTTATACACACCACCACTTCTGGGGATAGCCTCAGCACCGGGGCCAACGCGCAAAGGGCCCTGGAGGGGGCCCAGCCTCGAGGTCAGTGTTGAGGGGCAGTGTTGGGGCCGCTGCCCACTGTGGGTCCGTTCTGGAGAGGACTTCAGTCCGCAGGGCTGGCAGCACGTCCTGCCGGCTCCAGGAGGAGGAGGAAGATAAACCCTCCATGTGCCAGCTCCATCCACTTCATTCTTGTGCTGTGCAGAGATATGGGACCAGAGTCTCCTCCCCGGTCCTGATTACCTGAGGGGAACCCCCCCAGGATGGAGGAACTCTCCTGGTCTCCTCTAGGAAGGTTCTTACATCACCTGAGTATCTGAGCACTTTGCAGAAGGGTGATAAGCAACATGACTGTCCCAAGTGGGTCAGCTGCCCCCCCTCAGTGAATAGTCCCGATATGGTCCCTATATGGCCCCAGCACCAGAGCACCTTGAATGTATTACCCCTTGTGAGCCAGGGCAGGGCTACTATCCCATTGGGCAGATGGGGACCAGAGCACAGGAGGACTGAGTTGTAAAGGTATTTAGGTGTCTAACGCCTATTGAAATCGATGAGAGGTGCCTCAATATCTGGCTCTAAGGGTATGTCTAAACTGCAGTGTAAACCCAGGGTTTGAACCCAGGCTTCTGTCTACACTCAAATCATGCTATCCCAGGGCTCAGAGCCAGGGGGTGGAGTCAAGCCAGGACCCAGGGTTCAAGCCCTGTTGCTTTGCATCTGTAGAAGCAGCCCCTCTGGACGCCAGCTCTGGGAGTCTGTCACAATCCCACGGACTGACTTTCTTTGTCCTCTGGACAGTCACGTTTTCCCACACTGCACCGCAAGCCAAGGGCTAAAGTGGCCACATTTTGGGAGGGCGCTAAGACATCTGGGATCTGGGTGGTTTGAATTGGGCCTGCATAATGCCGTGTAGATGCCGGAGCCCCAGGTAGGTACCCAGGGTTCAACTCCTAATCTGGGGTTGAACCAAACTGTAAACCCTGTGTCTGATGGAAACCACTTCCAGCCAGGGGGTGCGGCAGGCCCCCGGCACCTCTAGCTCCAGCACCCCTGCAAATAAGTGAAGATGCTCAAGCCCTAAGTCAACAAAGCCAGCGGCTGCTAACTTGAGTTCTACCACCCCTGGGCTTACACTGCGGGGTAGACAGACCCTCAGGGACTTATCCAAAGTCACACAGAGAGTTTGTGGCAAACTAAGGAGCTGAACTGAGATCTCCTAAGTCCTGGAGTAGTGCTCTAACCAGTAGGCAATGCTTCCTTTCTGGGGCGGGGGTATGATGTGACTGAAGGGGGAGTGACAAAGTGCAGCTCTGCTCCACCGGCTCCCAGCTGGCCTGTGGTCTTTTAGGGAGCACCGCCGACTGGTGTAACTTAGAGCAGCCCCCAGACATCTCCAGCTCATGCTGGGGCCAGAGCTGCTGCAGCACATGAATCAGGGATCCAGGACCGCGTTGTTGACAGCCCTACATCTGTCCCTTGTGCTGAGCAAATTTGGGCAGGAGAAGAGAACCGTCCCCATCACACTGACGCTGCTTGGTTCCCTTTCCCGGACATGCCACTCCCCAGATAACTTTGCTGTCCCGATGTGGTTAGTGTCAAACGAACACATACAATGTGTTAAGAAACCACATTCAGGCAGAGGAAAAAGGCAGGAGTTTATAAACAAACGCTGAAGGTGAATGGTAACCACAGGAAGTCAGTTATTAATTCAGGCAAGACATTTGCCCCTTTGATTTCCTGTAATAGTGAGTTTATGTAATGGGGGGAAGGGTGGAGGCAGCTTGCCTTAGCAAGTGGGGGAGGGGGGTTAGTTGGGGAGCTTGCGGGGGGGGGGGGGGGGGGCGGGGGCTGAGGTGAAATCACATTGAACCCTGCGCTGAGCATTTAAACTGGAGGCTGGAGGCTTGTCTGGAAGATGCTTTAGCCAAGCACAAGCTATTGGGCTCAGTCCAGGGGCCAGTGGGTGAAACTGAGGGGCCTGGGCTGGACAGGTCGGACTGGGTCATCTCCTGGTGCCTTCTGGCTTTAACCCTATTGAGCTGTGGAAATTGGGGTTCCATCCCCACCCTACTTCCCACTGACTCTCAGCCTCAAACGTGAACCCCGAACCCAGCCTCGGCCTGGCTGAGTCTCGCCACAGCTGCCATGGGGCGTCCCGTGACAAGTGCTCTGCTCCCGGGCGCTTTCTCTCTCTCACGCTCCAGCCAGCGGGTCGGGCGCTACCCTGGGATCACAGACTCCCTGGATGACCTCAAGCAAGTCTCTCAGCCACTCTGTGACTCCGCTTGCCCGCGGTGGGATACTGCTGCGGGGAGGCGGGGGGGGGGGGGGGTACGATGCGAGTGACTGCACCCTCACTCCAGCCCCTGTCCTGTCTCCCTTCCCTTGTCTTACACTTAACTGATCCCCTCCTACCTTAACGCACCCAAAATATCCAGGGCACTATTATGCCATTTGCTGCCCTCACCCTGATCACCTTGCTGGGGTGTCCTCCCCCTGCCCCCACCTGTAGGTGATGAGCTCTTCGGAGCTGGGACTGTTGATGCAGTGCCGGGGGCCCTGCCTACCCCCGACTGAGCCATCCTCAGCCTGCATTGGCTCACCAAGGATTGTGCTCGAAGGCCCAGGCACGCTTAGATTAGGGGGCATGACTTGATGACAGCAAGCAGGCTGCCCCATCTGTCACTCATGCCTCTGACACACCCATTTTTTGTTTCTTCCTCCCTCCAAAAACCTGGTTTTGCATGTTCAGGTTTGCCTGGTTCACATGGTCAGAGCAGGAATTAGCTAGAACTGGGGTAACCCCTGGCACTCCCACAGCCCCGGCCCTGAGAGGGGATCAAAGCGCCTTCTAAACATTCACCTGTAAAATCTCACCGCAGCATGGCAAGGCAGGTGGCCCTGTTCCCATATTATACACTGGGGAAACTGAGGCACAGAGCGGCCCCAGGACCAGGCAGAGAGTCGGCAGGTCAGGCTCTGCTCCTGAGCGAGCCCTCCCTTGTCCCTGAGATGCAGCCATTCTGCTGCACACATGAAAGGAGGCCGCTGTCCCCGTCACCCTCTCATTTGCCTGCTGGTGGCAGCAGAGACTCCATGGCTCTGATACCCTGCATGTGCCCTGCTTGTGTGTACACGAGTAAGTAACTGTGTGCGTGTGTGCACTATGCACTACAGGGTGCAGGGTTAGACACAAGAGGAAATCCCAAAGCACTCAGAGCACCAGAGGAATCAGCCGCGCTCTCGTCACGTCCAAGTTTCCTTTCTCCATTGTTGTTATGGCTGTTCCAGACTCCCAGCCGGGCCGCAGGCCGCGCACAGCTGCATGGGGCGGGTGTGTGGTCATTCCTCCTTGACCAGCCCTGAGCTTTTCCCAGCCAGAGGAAATGTTGCAATCAGGAGACGCTCTGACCCCTCCACTACCAGGCCGGGGCGGGAGGGGGAATGATCTGGCCTGAACCTCGCTTTCAAGGCTGGGCTGGAAGCAGTTCTTGGAAAAGCCCTGAGAAGGGGGAGCACTCCGGAGCGGAGAGGGGCTGAGTCCCACCTCCCAGCCACTCCCCCGTCTTCAATTGGCTGGACGGTAAATAAATAAAAGGGAATTAAATAAACAGAGGCGAGTTGGTTTATATAATCACTGGTACAGTTTGTACTGGAACGCTGCACGGATTAGAGAGCTGGCACAGGCCGTGGGTCATTAAACAGACGGGCTCAGCCCTCCCCCGGCAATGGAGCGAGGGCTCCTGGGCCACCTCTCCCATAGGCCCCGGCTGCTGCACCCAGAAAAGCGAGACAACTATTTATCTAGCCGGGTACTTTTTAACAAGCAACCTTGGGGAGGTGGAGGGGGGCGCAGACTTCGCCCCAGTCACGCTCGGATCCTGGCATGGGTGCCAGTCTGGGAGGGCCGGCCAGCACCCAGCAGCGATGAGGGAGGGAAGGGGGCAGCTAAGTGGCCAAGAGATGGGTCCAGGCTGAAACCCCGGGTACAAACAGCTCTAACCCCTGGGAGCTGGATCCACCTTTCCCTGTAATGCCCCTTGGCGTGAGACGAGACAGCCAGGCTGGCACAAGGGGAGTCTGCACTGAGGTTACTGGGCACCAGCCTAGTGGCACCGCACAGGGTCTCTCTACATCCTGGCCTGGATTCTGCAGCCAAGGAAGGGACTAGGGGTGACCCCCACACCAGTCCCCATCTCAGCATGAACAGAGCCGGAATCCGGATCCCAACAGCCCTGCAGGCCAGATTAGAACTTCGGGGCAGGAAAATGCTTGGGATCCTTCCAGGGCATGGGAAAGCCCCCCACTTTCCACGGGGCCAGGCCCGAGGGGCACTTCCAGACCTGGGCATGGGGCCAGCCTGTGTCCCCTAGCTGGAACGGGAACAGACAGGTGCATGGAGGAGCCCAGGCAAAGCTGCACTCCAGGCAGTGCTGTGAAGACAGGCCTAGGCAGGCCTGGCGGACAGACAGGGAGGCTAATGAGCGGGCATTGGTGTGCCGTCCCTGTTGCTGAGGTAGTGGAGTATTCGGTCTCAGGTGGCACCTGAGCTGGGTGCGTTGCAGGAAGGAGGCACAGGGGACGTGGTAGTTAGAAAAATAAAGGCAAACGTATTTTGCAGGCAGCCTTTTATTTTTAGCCACAGCTCTGAGGAAAACCCACCTTGGAATTTCTTACTGGCTGCGGCTCTGGCGCTCGGAAAGGAGGCACGGGCCGGGCGCCGGGCGACGCTGCCAGTTGCCCGCTTTGGGGATGGGTGGGGCAGGGATGGGGAATGGCCCCCCTTTCGCCAGTTGGTGACTGGCAGACACAGCCTAGGTAGCAGCGCTGCGTGTCTGGCAGCCGCGGGGGCAGTGAATCTCAGTTCTGGTGAGGAGGGCGGCTTAGCAGAGAGGCCAAGGGCTTGGAGACCGAGCTCCCCCCTCAGTCCTAGCTCAGAGCCAAGGCACCGTGAATCAGGCACCTGATCTTTGGGCCACAGCTGGTGCCTGCTCCAAACCAGGAGGGTGTCTGGGCATCTGCTGTGCTCTGTGGGCACCTTGAAGTGTGGCATCTAACTCTGGGGTCTGGGCACGCAGAGCCCCGGGATTGTGCAGGCCTCCTCTGAGCCCCGTGCGCTGCCCATGGAGAGCTCTGGGGCGCCGAGATCTTTCCCGGGTGGCCTGGCAAAGAGAGAAGCCAGCGCCTGCCAAAGCAGCAGGCTCGTGCATGTCACGGGTCTTTCAGGGGCCAGCTACAAGGAGTTACCCAGGGGTGGCTGGGGGGCAGGCGGGGACCCGGGCGCCAGGCGGGGCCTGTGCTCCGAACCAAGGCAGCATCGGGGAGGCCTGCGAGCCGACTTATTTCTTCCTGTGTCTATTACTCAGCGCCTGGTATATGGGATAAAGGTCACTTCCCGTGGGCGCAGCTTTCGGCCGCGATCACTAAGAACATTTTCAAACTCCGATTCCTCCAAGATCCGGCCTAGGCCTCCGAGAGCCTCCCCTGGCAGCAGCCCCCTGCTGCCCCCTGCAGGCTGCCCGAGCCCCACAGGACGGCGGGCCATGGGCTGGGACTGCCCCTAGCAAGTGGCACCCGAAGGGCTTTGGGGGGCCCTGGCGCTAGGCTGTGCCCGGCCCTGGGCAATGGGGACGCGTAGCTACGGCCTGCAGAACTCAAGGGGAGCCGAAAAGCTGGCCCGAGGGGGCTGGAGCCGAGGTGACTCTAGGCAGAGCACAGGGGCGGCTCAGGGCGCTCTGGGCAGCTGGAGAGAAAGGCTGAGGTGGAGTCAGGGCAGCACGGGAGGAAGTGGGCTCATGCCAAGCAGTAGGGGATCGAGGATTTGGAAGTTAAGGGGGTGGGGGACCAGCATGCAAATGAGCTCACCATTGATGAAAGACAGTGAACTGCTCCATAGCTAAGGCTTTACGCAACGCAGAATCTTCCAGCCCCGGCCTGTCCCGGGGAGCGGCTCTCTGTCTGCTTATTCCAGCAGTTTGTTAACATCTTGGGTCACCCCTCAATGAACAAACATCAAAGCTGGCGCTTTCCCAGGGTCCTCGGTCCCTAGGGCCCCCTGGTCACATCAGCAGCAGTGGGAAAAGGTTCGCCCCGGCAGGCGCAGACGTCCTGAGCAGTGTGTGAGAATATTGGGTCAGCTAGATTCAGCATTTCGGTTAAAGGTATTGACAGAGACCTCCTCTTTAGCATCCCCACTATACATATAAAACGATGGGGTCTATCTTAGCTGTCACCACTCACAAAAGAGATCTTGGAGTCACTGTGGCTAGTTCTCTGAAAGCATCCACTCCACGGATGTCAAAACGGCGAACAGAATGTTGGGAATCATTAGGAAAGAGAGAGATAAGAAGACAGACAATATCATGTTGCCTCTTTATAAATCCATGATTCGCCCACACCTTGAATACTGGGTGCAGATGTGGTCACCCCAGCTCAAAAAAGATATATTGGAATTGGAAAAGATACAGAAAAGGGCAACAAAAATGTTATGGAAAATGGTATGGAACAGCTTAATAAGATTAATAAGACAGGGACTTTTCAGCTTGGAAAAGAGACGACTAAGGGGGGATATGATAGAGGTCTATAAAATCATGACTGGTGTGGAGAAAGTAAATAAGGAAGTGTTATTTCCTCCTTCACATAACACAAGAACTAGGGTCACCAAATGAAATTAATAGGCAGCAGGTTTAAAGCAAACAAAAGGAGGCATTTCTTCACACAACGCACAGTCAACCTGTGGAACTCCTTGCCAGAGGATGTTGTGAGGGCCAAGACTATAACAGGATTCAAAAAGGAACTAGATAAGTTCTTGGAGGATAGGTCCATCAAAGGCTATTAGCCAGGATGGGCAGGGATGGTGTCCCTAGCCTCTGTTTGCCAGAAGCTGGGAATGGGTGACAGGGGATGGATCACTTGATGATTACCTGTTCTGTTCATTCCCTCTGGGGCACCTGACATTGGCCATTGTTGGAAGACAGGATACTGGGTTAGATGGACCATTGGTCTGACCCAGTCTGGCCGTTCTTATGTTCATCAGGCGTATACGGGAAGCAGTAGCTAATGGATGGCCTGCGTTCACTGTATTTGCTGCAATACATCGGCAGCAAAGCAGTAAAGCTGGAGTAAATTATACTCTTAAACTCAAAGCCTGACACTTAGCTACACAAGCAAAGCATCCATCAATGCGAAACACTCGCACAACAGACAAACAGTGCAAGGTGATGTTCACTGCTGGGGGGAGGGAAGAGAAGAGGAGGCTTGTGCTCCAGAAAAGCACCCGCTCGTTGCACCAGCTCCAAACCCAGAAGTCAAGCAGGACCCACTCCTCTGGGTCTGTATCTCCCCGGCTGTCCACCTTCCAAGACTGATCGGGGGAGAGGGTCCTCTGAGAGGAAGACATTACTGTGCACATTCCTTGGGCAAAAGGTCACTTGTTTCGTCTGAATTGGCCCCCAGACAATGCTGCAGCCGTGGAACCGAATGGTCCCTCCCATTAAACGGGCGCAGCTCTGGGGACACACTGGGAGGGACTCCGCAGAAGCCTGTCAATTGAGGCCTGATGGGAATTTTCCCAGGCTCCCTATTGCCAGACGGGAGCGGTGAAATGAATCGGATCCAGGTGGAATTCTCCAGCCAGATCCGCCAGCCCCGGGCTGCACAAGCCCTGGCTCCTGGCAGGCCACTCGCCCGTCTACAGGAGATGGGCACATTTCCACTGGGAGCTCCCGCAGGACAGCAGTGGGGGATGCCGGGCATCAGAAGCACTGGGTGTCTTGCTAAAGGATCCGTTGTAGCTCAGCTGTAAGATATGAGCTGCCTGCAGGAGCCACTGGACCTGTGCTATGCCAGGTGGTCAGACTAGGTGCTCAGGCAGGTCCCTTCTGACCTTGAAATAGAACCCTCTCAGCCCGCCCCGCAAGGGGCGCCAGGATCCCCCACCCCATGGCCCGGGGGCGCTCCTGCCTGGCGGGGGATGGTATTTCACCCCAGGGCTTCATCCCCGACTTGCCCAGCTCCTCAAACCAGGGCCCCGGTTCCCAAAACTCGGCCCCACCTTAGCCAGGCCGCAGTTTTGTGTGTTCCTGGGCTGCCACCTAGTGCCTGCCCAGTGCAATGCGGCATGCAGTGCCATCCCGCCCCAGAGCCCAGCCTGCAAACGCCACTGAGGGTGGAGAAGGGGAATCCAGGAGCCATGGAGAGAATAATTAGACCAGCAAACCCAGTCCAGCTGGGTCGCTGCAGGGATCGCTGCTGGGGACAAGCAGGCCAGATTGCCAGCCTAAGACAAAGCTACAGGGGAGATTTTCCTGCATGCTTTTCATTTCTGCGCGCACCAAACAAGCCAGTATGTATGTACATTTATCTTGGCGATGCCCTTTGCCCAGTGCCAGTCCCCACGGCTGAGCGCCACATCTCGTGCGTTTCTCGGGAACCCAGTGCAAACGCTTCCAGCTAAGTGCTCTTAATAGCCCCTTGTTTGCCAAGTGGCTGACTCTGAGAAAGTGCTTTTGTTTAAAGCAAATGGAGAGGCTGCCTGGCCTTGCCCCCTGCACCCCTCCGGGGGTCTCCGACATGCCTCCTGGCTCGCTGGGTTTAGGTTTGGTACCAGCTCTGTGGGAAAGCTTTTCTGGGAGCCCCTTGTTAAAAGATTGGCAGCATGTCCCTGAGCAAACACCACGATAGCATCTAGCTGCAAACCCAGCTGGGTTCCTCGGTCACACTCCCGTAACCCGGCACTTCTGGTTTCCATTCCTGGCTCTGACCCAGCTGTGAAATGGGGAGAAAGACCCTGCTCACTCGTCCCATGGGAGTGGCTGAATGGGAAGCCCCCTGAAATCGTTAGATCGAAGGTGCTAGCCACAGGGCGAAGGATTCTCACTGATAAATCACCTTGCCAGGGCCCCGAGTTCACACTGGGGGTGGTAGAAGCTCTGGGCCTGGGCTCTTGTCTCCCTCTCCCCTGCCCTAGCAATGCCAGCACCCTCAGCACCGAGAGAGCTGCTCCTCTAGCTCAGGCAGCCAAATACTGGGGTTTTGGGGCTGACTGTCCCAGGTTCAATCCTTGCTAATGACCCCATTGCTGTCTCTGTATGTACACAGCCATGGATTGTCCATGATGCTGCAGGGGCTTAGCACCTTTGAGAACCAGGCATCCTGACCCCCCTCCAGAAAAGATCGTGGATACTATAGTCTTAACATCTTATTACGAGGGGTCTACCAAGATCACGGCTGTGAAAATCACGTCACGGACCGTGAAATCTGGTCTCCGGCCACCCAGCTCTGAGCAGAGAGCAGCGGCTGCTGGCTGGATGCCCAATTCTGAAGGCAGCTGAGGAGGCTGAAGGGGGGGGGCTATAGCCACCCCAGAATTTGCCTTAGCCCTCTCCCCCATAGCCACCCCTCCCAACACAAAGGTCACACATTACACAGATACTTCTCTGCTGCTGCTGGCGGCAGCGCTGCCTTCAGAGCTGGGTGCCCGTCTAGCAGCCACTGCTCTCCAGCTGCCCAGCTCTGAAGGCAGCACCCCACCATCAGCACCTGCCCTGTGTCCCTGCCCACTGGGGCCTGCTGTCTAGGGCAGGTGGAGGGGCTGGGGCTCCCCGCAGCAGTGTGGACTGACCCGGGCTCCTGGGCCCCATCCCCCCCACAGTTGCTGCTCACCAAGGGCTCTGTGGGCTGCAAGGAGTCGAGGAGCTGCTGCAGCCCCGAAGCCCCAAGCAAGAGGAGGAGGAGATGGGGAGTATCTCACCTGCCCACACCATGGCACCAGCCAGCACAACAGCCGCCCTGCCTGGCTCCAGCTTCTGACCTCCGACCCTGCCACCGATACGTGACCCTGCCAGAGCAGATCCCAGCCCTAGATCTCAAAGCGCTTTACATTTGACATGGGGAAATCGAGGCACAGGGGAGGAAGAGATTTGTACAGCAAGTCGGGGTAGAGGCAGGAATAGAATCAGGAGTCCTTGCCTCCCCCCGACTCCCCCGCTCAGCCAGCCGTTGTATGGTCGCGTGCTGGGAGACAGGCCTTGCCCCAAAGAGCTTGTGGTCTAAATCGGAAGGCTCACCCCCAATTTACAGATGGGAAACTGAGGCCCAGATAAATTTGGTGATTTGCTCAAGATCAGACAGGCAGTCTGTAGCAGAGGAACAAATTGAAACCAGATTGCCTGAGTCCCAGTCCCTGCCCGCCAGGGCAGTTGGAGGGTGCAGCAGGGCTCCCCACAACAGCCTGGACTGACCTCCTTTCTCCGTTGCACACCCTTCTCCCTCTTCTCCCCCCACCTGTCACCAGTTCATCCGGGAGTGGGGCCATTAGCACAACTAAGGGAACAAGCAGCCAAACACTAGGATAATTTTCCACTGGCTCACACAGCCCATTATTTGTCTGCGGTCTTTCCCTGCAGAAAGCGTCCGGCCATTTCCTACGGAGGGGGCGGGATGGGGTGTGTGGCACGGGAGGGAGAGAGGGGGCGGGAGGGTGTGTGTGGCAGGGGAGGGAGAGATTCTGGGCTACTGACATTCGCTGGCTGAAAGGAGAGGCTGGCAAAGTGTCAGATGGGTGAGAGGAAAGCCAGAGAAATGAATGTGGGGGCCCCAGAATACATGGGTCAGGCTCAGAGCTCAGTGCTGCCCCCTCCCGAGGAGGCAGGGAAGAGAGATGGCAGGCTTGTCTGCACGGAAAATGAATCTGGATCAAGGTCGGGTGTGAACTGAAAGCACAGTAGCTATTCCAGAATAAATCCACGTGTGGACAAACCTGGAGAGGGAGCTCAGGGGAGACAAGCACCATGCGCCACCTGTCCCAGCTGGATGTGGGAACTCGCCTCCACCAGGCAGGGCGAGCAGATGTGACCCCTGGAGAGAACTTCTGGCCTACGCTAGAACCGGAGCGGTGTGGGGCTGAGCTGGGCTAGAGAGGAGCCAAATGGAGCAGGCAAACAACTGCTCAAGCTACCAAACAGCACCACACCTGGCCCTGCCAGAGCAGATCCCAGCCCTAGATCTCAAAGCGCTTTACCTTTGACACGGGGAAATCGAGGCACGGGGGGAGGAAGGGATTTGTACAGCAAGTCGGGGCAGAGCAAGACTCGAACCAGGAGCCCGTCCCCGCAGCTCCTGCCCTTTCCAACCAGGCTACGTTCACAGCGTCTGTTGCGTTCCTCTCTCAGGAGCAGGGCCAGCTCCAGGCACCAGGCACCCAAGCACATGTTTGGGGCGGCACCTGGTAAGGGGCGGCGGGGGGAGCGCGGCGCGGCATTCCGCGGGGGCGCGCTCCAGCGGCGCGGCGCGGGGGGGGCGGGCTCCGGTTGCACGGGGCTCGGTGAGGGGGCGGCGTGGGCGCAGCGCTGGAAGGGGGTTCCAGCGGCGCTCGGCGGGGGCGGGGGCGGGCTCCGGCGGCACGGCGCTCGGTGGGGGGGG
>NC_048319.1:12479706-12534399 GCF_013100865.1 Trachemys scripta elegans | reverse complement strand
CCCCACCTCCCTCCTGGAGGAAGAGGGGGCCGAGAGGATAAAATCCATGAGGTATCGCAATGGAATCAGATACTGCCATAGAGCACTGGTTACCTAGACAGGTTGTTTCCTCTCCTCGAAAACAGACAGTTCCCAGCTTTGCAGCTGTGTGGAGCTGCGTACGGGCAGTTTCATAAAAATAAGTTTATTTAAAAAAAAAAAAAAAAAAAAAAAAAAAACCTAGTTAAACTTCCAGGAGCTTTCACAGCACACGGACAATTCTTCACCCAATCTCTTGGGCCAGGGATTTTTTTAAATTGTTTGTCAACAGCTCATGTTTCCTTAGCCCTCCCTTCCCCCATCTGGAACTGCTGGTTCTCCATCACCCTGCAGCTTGGGCTGTCATCTACGTCAGCGCAAAGTGGATATGAAACACGCAGAGATGCTCCAGAGGAAGGCGTAAGAATCCGATGCTGGGTAGATGTGGGATAGCCTGCCCCCAGGGAGTCTCTTCCTAACACCAGGATCCTGCCCTATGCACTGAGGCCTGCGCTACACCTACAACGTGGGTCCCCCTAGCGACGCCGCTCGGGGCTGTGTAACGTAGCAGGGTCAACCTCACCCCGGCTGTAGACACGGCTAGTTCAACGGAAGGATTCTTCTGCCGACCCAGCTATCGCCCCTTACGGGGGTGGATTTACGACAACGCCGGAAAAACCCCTTTCTCGCTGTCGTACGTGTCCACCCCACTGCGCTGCAGCCGTGCCGCCGTAGCAATTGTAGTGTAGACAGACACCGCAAGGCTGTGTGTTCGCTGCAGAACTGAAGAGAGCTAAAATCAGAGCGTGATGCAAAATCCTCATGGAAACAAGCCCGTGGGTTTTCTTTCCATGTAGCTAGTCAGGGTCAGTCCTGGGTCGGGGGTGTAATAGAGGTGACGTTGACTAGTTACATCAAGGTAAAAACAACCTGTGCTTTGTCTCCACTTAAGATTTTACATCTGGAGAGCTCTCTCCATGTGAAGAACATACCGTTGTGAATCCAAAGCCAAAATTGAACCGGTTTAACTAAGAGCTAGTCCACACGGTGAATCGAAATGAAATAACGATGGGCACCCCCATAGCTATTTTGGTTTGGGGAACGTTCTTATTTCGGGGCAAGAGTTGCCTCTATCTCAGTCTAACCTGCTAAGGCGATGACTTTACCGAGATTGAACCAGGACACCCAGAGTGAAATAAAAGAGGTCACACACAGGCTTACAGCAAAATCACCAAGAGGGGTGAATGACAATCCACAGAGTCAGTTCACTTAGATCTGCTGTGCTGACAAGCCCTTCACATACGATTTTAGTTAAATCAGTGCAGCTTTGTGTGTGGACGCTCTTATACCAGTTTCAACCCGGTTTATATCGGCGCCGGTAAACGTACAAGCGCAAGCCAAATGGAAAGAAGCAGATTTAAACCAACGTAAGCTGTTTGCCCTGGTGGAAGGAAGGCCTGCTCTGTGCAGTCTGTGCAGTGGTATCATTAATTTGCTTAGGAGGGTGAGTTCTTACCTGGACACTTATAACAATACACCAGTCCTGGCGTGGATGCCAGTATAACGGTGCTAATACCCAGGATCGCTATTCCCATATGGGAAAGGGAATAAGAGGTCAGACTAGATGATCACATTGATCCTTCTAGCCTTATAATCAATGAATGAATCTATAAAGCACATTTATACCAGTGTAACTGTATCGTCATTAGGGTACTGGTCTAACTACATCAGTCGAAGATCACTCCTTAACTAAATAGTGATACGGATCTGAACTGTGCCGACTGGCTGCCCACCAGCTGTGCCCTCCTTATGTACTGGTGCAAACGACGGCAGAGCGGTACGGGCCAGGGACACTCAGGCCCACGTGTCTATAAGACACCAAGAATTCTCTCCTGCATGCAATCATCAGGGAAATGAATGCCAGAGGCTAAATGCAACAGAGACGTGAAATTAACAACCCAACCCGTCCTGTATCAAACTGGGCAGCACGGCTTCCTACCGCGCTGCAAAATGTCTTCAGAGCCGGGAAGTGAAACAGGGACTTTCCAACCCAATGGCGCATTCATGGGAAAAAACGAGTTAAAATTCAAACAACGGCAACAAGAAACCAACCAACCAAAGAACTCACCGGACAAGAGCGTCTAAGGCCAAAAGAAGCAGAGGAGGAGAAGAGAAGAAAGGGGAAAAGGGGATGGTGAAGAGAGAAATGGAAGGCTAGGCAGAGATATAGGACCAGTGGAGGCTAATCTCTCAGAGAACGGCCCAGGTAATACAGAAAAGGCCAAAGACTCATGTTTAGCGGGGGGAGCTTTTCTCCCATTATACGAACTAGAGAAATCGCAAATTTCCATTCACCAAGGGCCTGATCCTTTGCGGCACAAATGCATCCCCCATCCCGCCTGGCTCTGAACTCCTGTTGCTCCTGGGAGTTGGAGGAGCTCAGAGCTGTGCCAGGCCACAGCTCAAACAAAGCAAAGGGTTTGTCCAGGGATGGGCCCTGTCTAATACCTTACTGGTCCTCAAACCGATGATGCCAACGCAGACACAAAGCCCCTCACCCCACACAGTCGCTACACACATACACCCATAAGCGCACACACATGCCCAAGGGAGTTAGGCGCCTAGCCTCTGTCACATTTTATTTGGGTGCCTAACTCCCTTGGGGGTACATACACACCCACAGGGCAAGACCCAAGGTCAAACCACAGTCTTGCAAGCAAAAGATTAGCAAACAATGACTGATGCAGCCGGCCACTAAAGCGAAGTGGAAATGCTGGTGTGACTAGTCCAGAAGGACCCTATCCTGCGGACAGTGACAAGCGCAGAGTAATCACCTAGAAAGTTACAAGGAGATTTTCTGATTAACCTCAACAACCCCTGATTGTTCTCGGCCTCCTGCATCTGGAATTGAGCAGTTCTTCTCCTGGGACATACCGGGATGTCCCCGGTCCCCATAAGCTTGTTTAGTTTCAAATGAATACGTCCCAACAGAATCCCGGTCCCAACTCACCATCCACCAGGTCTTAGCCGTCATGCTGTAGCACAGTTGCCATTTCACAGAGCTCTCGGCAGCGTCGCCGGCCGTGGATGGGCTGGTGACCTCCATTGTGCGCCGGGGCAGATGGGACCAGAAGTGGGGCTACTCCAAAGGGCACCGGGGGCTCCAGTGCCTTGGTCAGCTCCAATCAGCATCGTCCAATGCAAAAAATGTCCCCCCGCAAACAGAGCCCGAGCCCCAAAAACAGAACTAAAAAGTTGAAATGTCTGTAAAAGCCAGGGGGACGGAAGTCAGCTGATGTAGTGAACCTGATTAACTAATGAACCATGCCACTCAAATAATCAGATCATTAAATTTGATCTCTGTCTCCACCCAGTTCCATTCCCCCTCCCCCTGAAAATAATCCAAAACAGAGAACTGCAGGCAGATTGGCTGGATACGCTAATCCAATTCCCTCCAGTCCGGTCTGGGTTTGTGGGTGTCCAAAGAGGCTGTCCTAACATTATGGTGCAGTGTTTGTGTGCTGAGGGGGTGTCCGGCGGGGTGGGGTGGAATCCATTGCAACATGCTCTCCACAACCAGGTTCTCATCCCTGCCGTTCACGCCCCCCGCCCTCTCATTTCTGAATGAAGAAGGGAGAGAAGCGTATTTGTGACTGACTGACAGAATACATGAATGGAGGGATACATGGGCTCCATTGTAGTGGTTTGTGGTTTCAAGGCTTTGCGGCTGCTTTTTTCTTTCTTTCTTTGGAGACTCTGGTTTCCTTTCAGTGCTGTGGGTGTCTGGAACACACACACACACACACACACACACACCCCTTAGGCATATATGTGAACATACAAAATTATACACACACAGAAGCATATATGATATATGTACATCTAGAAACAGACACACACACAGGTTTGCATGTACACACATACACACACTACATCTGGCAGCATGCTGCTCAGGTCGTCTTGACGGATACACTCTAGCTAACTGGGGGTAGCCCCCTGAGTATGAAATCAGGGGGTCCAGGTGAGATTGTACTCCAGGGCTCCCAGCTGCAAGTAGACATACCCACAGGGCACCCCCAGAAACCTGCATTAGATCTGTACTCCTATGGACATCCCTTCCCAATGTATACTGTGACAAAGTTCCTCCTCTATCTTGGTGGGTCCTGCGCTTATTAGCAGATTTTCTTGCCTCAGAGATTCACCATGTGGGTTGGGGAACAGTCCAGAGACCTGCCCCTCTGGAAGAACCCACAGTCCAGGTCAATTGGGAGGTTTGGGGGGAACCTGGGCCCGCCCTCTACTCTGGGTTCCAGCCCAGGGCCCTGTGGACTGCAGCTGTCTATAGTGCCTCCTGTAACAGCTGCATGACAGCTACAACTCCCTGGGCTACTTCCCCATGGCCTCCTCCAAACACCTTCCTTATTCTCACCACAGGATCTTCCTCCTGGTGTCTGATAACACCTGTGCTCCTCAGTCCTCCAGCAGCACACCCTCTGACTCTCAGCTCCTTGCACCTCTTGCTCCCAGCTCCTCACACTCCCCCCCTAAACTGAAGTGAGCGCCTTTTAAAACCCAGGTGTCCTGATTAGCCTGCCTTAATTGATTCTAGCAGCTTCTTCTTAATTGGCTCCAGGTGTCCTAATTAGCCTGCCTGCCTTAACTGGTTCTAGCAGGTTCCTGATTACTCTAGTGCAGCCCCTGTTCTGGTCGCTCAGGGAACAGAAAACTACTCATCCAGTGACCAGTATATTTGCCCTCTACCAGACTCCTGTACCCCACTGGTCTGGGTCGGTCACAATACGTATGTACGACTCTAACACACACACTCACAGACAGTCATAAAACACATGCAAAAAAGCAGAGAAACAACCCCGGCCACAAAGCACACTCCTATACACACGTAAATGCGTACACACATCAACCCAAACACACATGCACAAGACGCAAGGAGAATGGACAGGCGCGTCCCCAAATCACACAGGTAAGAAAAACACAGCCGAACTGCCCGTCAGGTGTGCACCTCGATGCAAACACACATGGAGCGTATGCAGTCCAGGCCAAGCCAGACACACAGGCCCTCACAAGCCACACAGACATGAACCACGCCTCCAAATGCACAATGGCCGGGTCGCCGGTCGCCGTTCCCGGTTTTACACTGTTATTCCAATAGCCTTTGGAGCGGCTTTGCCTGGTGACTTCTTTTGTTTATTTCACACCCAGAAAGCCAGCAAGGAAATGAGACCGAAATGAACGTTGGGCCCAGCCAGCCTGTGGTCGCGCTAACTCCTTGCTTGTTTTCTTCTTCTAAAGAAATCTCTGTCATTGCATCCACCCAGCGCTGCCTACCTGACCACAGGGCCCTGCGGCCTGGACAAGGCTGTCTGTTCCCTCTCCAGCCCGACCCCCCACACTCTCCGCTCAGATCCCAAGGGACTCCCGCTGCATCGCTGGGCCCTGGCAGCGAAGGTCCCACAGAGACAGCTGCCTTGTCAGAGAAGCTCCCTGGGAGTGGAGGAGCTCGGAGACCCTCTGTGGCGCGTTCCTGCTGGGAGAGGGAGAGTCACAGCATTAAACCTGGCCCACAGAGACCTGGGAGCTCGCCCACAGCCAGCGCTCCTACCCCATGCCCTGCTGGAATCAGAACGCAGGATCAGAACAAGCCCACTTGGGCTCTGATCTGGATCCAAACTTGGTCCTTCTCTGACCCCCCGCAGGGAACCTGCTGCTCACTGCCCTCTAACTGAGCGCCTGGATTCTGTTTGCTCAGCACATGTTGCATGTCTGCCTCTTTTCTGTTGTGGTCAGGACTTTGGGGACAAAAGCTCCCCTCTTCCCAGTGCAGCCACGGATCACCCCTGCAGGGCACCTTCCACCTGAGAATCTCAAAGAACCGTGCAAAGGTGGCACCGTATTTTATGGACGTGGGGGCTCAGCACTGGCACAGGGAGGGCCCAGGACTTGTCCAAGGTCACCCGCTGAGTCTGCAGCAGGTTCAAGAGCTGAATCTGGAATTCCTGCCTCCTCTGGACCCCTATCACCATTAGCCCAGGCTGCCTCCCTCCCCAGGCAAAAGGCCTGTTCCCTGCCTGGGCTTCGGGTTATCCTCCCGGCAGGAGAAAGGACTGAGCTCTTTAAGTCATTAAAGACGCCCCCAGGCAACATGTGACCTGCAAAGCCAGAGGACACCTGTCAATTGCAGACGTGACTTTCAGCCTGGGACCTGGCTTTGATCTTCCTTCTATTGCACCTTTGTTGTTTTCTTTTTCGGGTGGTCTCTGCTTACGTTGTTAGGGTTCTTGTCTGCATCTTCACCCGTTGGTGTTTGAACTCTAGTTCCTCAGGCCAGGCTGGGGCTGGAGGTTGGTTCCATCATCCATACATACCTCATTCACACATCTCAACTAAACTACCACAATTACAGCAGGGGTTGTAAAAATGAAGGTTGCAGCAAGCCCTTACAAAATGGAGTAAGTGTTTTAAAATGGAGTTTGGATTACAATATGGCAAAGAGCGAACAGAAGTTACAATATAGACAAGTGTAATGAATGGCAAACAGCGAACAGAAGTTACAATGCTGAAACAGTGCAAGTTTCAGTGATTTAAGCAGGAATTGGATCCGACAGAGAAACTTTCAAAGGCAGCCGCTGAACAGCTGTGGCTCTTAACAAGCAGCTTAATTGTCAATTAGCCAGTTATTGGGGTAACCGGTTTTATGAATGAATGTTGTTTCATTCATAAAACTTTACTTATGAAGTTACATTAATAAAGTGAACAATTAAAAACAATTTCATTCATCAGTTCTACAATGGGACACATGGTAGCAAGGGATGGCATGTATGTCATACTTGGTGATGTGGAATTATATTTACGGGACACATGGTAGCACAGATGACATGTATGTCACAGATGGTAGCGGGGAGTGGAATGTATGGCACAGATGGCATGGCATGACATGTACAGCACATGCGATAGCTTGGATGGCATGACGTGACACGTACAGCACACACGATAGCTTGGCTGGCATGACATGACATGTATGGCACACGTGATAGCTTGGACAGCATGTATGTAGCATGTGATGAGGTGGAGTAGCACAGGGGTGGCACAGGGATTGGGGGGGTCACTCTTTCGAGCTGGGCTACCTGCAATCAGTAAGATTTTGCCTAGACAGTGACCGTCAGCAGGATGCTTCCTACCAACCTTCTCCCACACAAGGCCCTTGAGCGCCTCCTCGCCTGCTGCAGCCCCCCTTGCTTTAGCGAATCCCTGGAGCAGTGTCCTGTGGCCATACCAGGGGACACCCAGCCAGGTACAGCAGGCCAGTGCCCCCCCACCCCGTCCTTTCCTTCCCATCTTTGTTCTGACCCCTTATCTGCCCCGGTGACCGGTATCAGGGCTGTGTTGGCACCTGGGAGCCCAGCCGTAGCCCAGGGCCCCATGCTACTGGGTGCTGTCCAAACACAGACAGAGCCAGCTCCTGCCCTGAAAAGATCTCTCTCCACCTCTCTCAGTCCCTCTCCTCCCATTTGTCCCCTTCTCTCTTCTGCCCTTCTCCTTCCATTTTTCCTCTCGCTCCACCTCTCTGCTGCCTCCCTCCTTGCTCCCCGGTATTTCTCCCCTAGCTCCTTTCCCCTCTCCTGCTCCGCGCATGCTGTTCTTTTCACACGGGTGGGAAGTCACTCCCGCTGCACTTCCAAACCCTTTCTACTTGCACAGTCTGCTCCCCTGCTCCTTCAGCCCCCCTGACACCAGCCCCCCCACGCCATGATGTGTCAGAGCACAGAGGAACTCCTCCACCAGCCCTTGGAGGAGAAGCAGCCACTGCCAAGGAGTCAGTGACTGGCATTAACCTCCCAGGACGGAGTGCATGGCAGCAAACATAGCTTGGTGGCAGGGAAGCCTGGCAATCCGTCTATAACCCAGAGCTGCCCCAAAGCCTAGAGAACAACCAGGGAGCCCTCTTAACAGAGTAGCAAAAGGAGCACTGTGAACTGCCATGATTTTATCATGAGTCTCACAATATTAGAATTTTTCTTAAAGCTCCAGCTCCTGGAGTCAGGGGATCAGCTTTCTTTCTTTCTTTCTTTTTTTTTTTAAGCGAATTACTAGCCGTTGTGGTTGCAGAGAAAAGCTTGAAAATGTGAGCCCTAAAGGCTCAGAATAATAGGAATCCACCATGTATTATTTTGTAAATAATCTCGTGATTTTAAGCCAATCTCATTTTTGGGGCCTGACTCAGGAACTGCGCGCAGGTGTCGGGGTTGCAAACAACTACTTCAGTTGTCAGCTCTTTGGGGAAAGGAGCGTCTCTTTGTTCTGTGTTTGCACAGCACCTCGTATGATGGTGCAGAGCTCCTCGGCACAATACAAAGAGTACCTAGCCTTACCGATAGCTTTTGAATGCATCTTTATAGTTACTTATTAAATCTAAATCAATAAATCATAAGAAAGAAAGAAAGAAAGAAAGAAAGAAAGAAAGAAAGAAAGAAAGAAAGAAAGAAAGAAAGAAAAACTCTGGGCATCATTTATTCTGGGGATTGTTTTTTTATTTCCAGTTTTGACAAAAAGCCAAACATTTTCAGAAAAAAAAGAAAACAAAACAGGAAGCTTTTCGGGAAAGTTTCCAGTTTAGAAAAAAGACCGTTTTTCGTCAGAAGAAAAAGAGGTTGGCACAAGGAACCGTTCTAACCGGCTCTGTTTGCCAATGACCAGAGGTGAGAGCACAGAGCCGGAGCCACAGGCCTGTGATGGGAGCTGATTGCAGAGAAAGGGGACCTGCCCGGCTGAGTGTGTGATGAGGGCACCGGGGTGAGCGCTGGAGGCTGTGTGAGCCAGGACATGTGCGTGGAGAGGTCATGGGCTTGGAAGACTCGAATTAAATCCCCTGGTCTGTCACAGACTTCCAGGATAGTCCCTGAGTCTGCCAGGGCTGCACCATGGAGATGCCTGCCCTGCCCCAGAAGGGCTCCGGAGGATAAATACCTGGGGCGGTGGGAGCTGGATGGACACCTGAGACAGACAGCCGTGGTTCAGATGGGGCGTGTGCGTGTTAGGAGCCGTGTGTGTCTGGAAGAGCTGTGGGCACGGCAGAGATGGGGCTGGTTTTGTGGGGACTCTCCCCAGCATCAAATGCACGATTCTTCCCCTCCCCCCCACTCACTGCCCTATGTGCCCCAGCAGTGGGAGAGCAGCCTCCTTCCCCGGCCGGGGGAGACCTCAGAAAGAGTCCAGCCTTAAAACTTCGCTCGACATCATGACAGTGCTGAGGGGCGTGAAACGGTCACACCCCCGGGCGCCACAGTCCAGCCGACCTCTCCCCGGTGTAGACGCAGCTAAGTAGGTGGACAAAGCTTCCGTCGGCCGAGCTACCGTCGCCTGGGGAGCTGAGTTCCCACAGCGATGGGAAAACCCTTCTGTCACCCCGCTAGGGGGTTATGGCAGGATAGCTACGGCGCCGTAGTGTAGACATGGCCTCTGGCCCAGGAGGGGGCTCTCTCTCTAGGGGAACGTGGAGGCAGAGGAGAAGGACCTGCCTGCAATGCCAGGGACCGAGGCGAGCTCGTGGGGAAGCCGCAGAAACCAGGCTGGGGATACAGAGCCAGCGGCCAGCCTGGGGAGACGTCGTTGCTACGTCGGGTGCCAGACCCTAGCAGGAGCAGGTGCCGCCAGCCACGTGCAGCTCGGGGGGGCTAAGTGGCATCACCAGCTCTCACGATTGTTTCATGGGTGAAGGGATTGGCCGGGGCTGCAGCCCAGTCTCCCAGTGATGCAATAAGTGCCAACCTGCTAGTGAATTTGAGCCCTCTGATTGGGTGCCCACCCCACTTGCCCGCCTCCTGGGGCAGAATAACCAATCAGATGCTGCTCTTGTCTCCTTCCCCACAGGAACCCCCTAGGTTCTTGCAGGTGGGGGGAGATACAGAGCCCAGCAGCTCCCAGCCTCCTCCGCTCCTCTCTGAGCAATGGGGTCAGGACGGTGCCTCTGCCCTTCCCCCTCCACCCTGCAGCACCTGGCCTGGGGGTGGTGAATAGCTCCTGGAGCCAGCCACCCCCCACCTGGAAGGAGGGGGGACCCCGCTGCACCCCCCAGTCCTGGGAGAGGGGGCTGAAGAACCCCAGTGGAAGCCAGGGGCAGGCTGGGGGATCTGAATGGATGGGGGTAGGGCCTGGGAGGCAGAATAAATTGGAGATGTGGGGTGAGAGCTCCTGGGGGGGGGCAAAATCACACATCCAATAAATCTGGCACCGTGGGATCCCCTGATTGTCACCCAAACACAGGATGGGTTCAAATATTAACTGACAGGCCAAGCCCCTCACAATATAGTCTAACAAACAGCCTCGTGGTTCTGGGAGGTCCGACGGATTATTCTGTATCTCTCGAGGGAATTGCTGCCCGCCGTTGGGACAGGTTACCAGGCTACCAGGTGCCATGTGGGAAGTCTTGGATCCTGGCCAGCCAAGCTGGCCCCATAGTCACTAAAAGAGGGATGGTTAATGGAAGGCCCCCCCCCCCCGTAGGGGCATTGCCAGGGTAACTGCTTCATCCACTCGAGTGAGGGCATGTGCCTCCGTGCCTTTCCCGCCAGCCCTAGGAATGGGCCCTTAACTCTCCCCTGTGCCGGAGAGATCTGGGCTCTCAGCGCTCACCTCTGGGACTGGGAGTCCCTGGTGTTGCTGAACCTCTGGAGAACCGTGGGTGCCTGCGGCCCTGCTAATGACACTTGGATTCCATGCTCTGGGCAGTCACGCTGGGGCAGGAAATGTGTGGGTGAGGGCTGGCTCCGCGGTGGCACTGCTGGTCATGCACAAAGAACAAGGCTTCCCGGCAACCCCAGCACGGCCCGACAAGCTCCCTGGGCTCTGTGAGAAGGGGCCTTCCCCCGAAGTGTCGGGCTGTGGATTTGAAGCCAGAGGGAGGCTTGCAAGTTAGCCCAAAGAAAGCTGGCACCCCTGAGTTAATGCTTCAGCTAAGGCCCAGGGGCAGGACCCAAATCCAAACCTACCTCCAGGCGCTGGTGGGGTGGCAGTGCTGGAGTGCCCCTCAAAGAACCCAGGATAGCTTTTCTACCGGGCAGCAAGGGACCAATGCACCCCAGGCCCATTGGTCTTATTTGCAGTGTGGCAATGCCTAAGGCCTCACATGAGATCAGGGCTGCCCTGTGCCAGGTGCTGTACACACCTACACAGACCATCCCTGCCCTCCGGAGTTTACAAGTAGAGCTGGGTGAATTTATTTTTTTCAAATTCTGACATTTCAAAATTCGGGGGGGGGGGGAAATAGGAGCCCTTCACCTCCCTCTGTGACGTTGATCTCCATATGCTTTATGAAAATATGCTTATGAACGTGAATATGCTTTATGCGAAAGGTCTCTTGTAAGGTATCATTACAAAGCTTATAATCTCCTGAGTGTGATCATCCTATTTGTATGCATGTATCATTCTTGTATCTGAAGCTAGAAATATGAAGCATAACTCTGAGGTCCTATTGTAATTATGCAAAGTGTGGGTCATTAATGGTGGTTTAGAATCTTGATGGCTCCCGTTGACTAAGACAATTGGTTGTGGATGGTTTATTTACCTGCAAGCCTTCCTGTGTACGTGTGGGACAGCCCATGGGTAATGAAGATTAAGGTCTTATGGTGACATGTGACCATGTCACCTGATAATGAAATGCATCTTAAATCTGGTACTTTTCCATTTAGAAGGAGGAGTGGGGACCTAGAGAAATTAAAGATTCCCGCCTTGTGCCAAAGCTATAAAAGGGGGTAGAGCAGAACAAAGGGGGCTGCCAGTGATGAGAGAGCCCCTGCTTTCCACCTAAGATGTCTGCTGGAACTAACAAGGACTATACCAGGGGAAAGGATTGGGCCCAGATTAGGAAGGAGTCTAGTCTGTGAAAGGTTTCAGAGTAGCAGCCGTGTTAGTCTGTATCCGCAAAAAGAACAGGAGTACTTGTGGCACCTTAGAGGCTAACAAATTTATTAGAGCATAAGCTTTCGTGGACTACAGCCCACTTCTTCGTTATGCATCTGAAGAAGTGGGCTGTAGTCCATAAAAGCTTATGCTCTAATAAATTTGTTAGTCTCTAAGGTGCCACAAGTACTCCTGTTCTTTTTGTAGTCTGTGAAAGAAGCTTATTGGAACATCTCTGTTTTTTGCTTCATTTTACTTGGTGACTTACTTTGTTCTGTCTGTTATTACTTGAAACCACTTAAATCCTACTTTTTATACTTAATAAAATCACTTTTGTTTATTAAGGAACCCAAAGTAAGTGATTAATACCTGGGGGAGCAAACAGCTGTGCATACCTCTCTATCAGTGTTATAGAGGGTGGACAATTTATGAGTTTACCCTGTATAAGCTTTATACAGAGTAAAATGGATTTATTTGGGGTTTGGATCCCATTGGGAGGCAGGTAACCTGCTAAGCTGTTTTCAATGAAGTCTGCAGCTTTGGGGGCGCGGACCAGATCTGGGTCTGTGTTGCAGCAGGCTAGCGTGTCTGGCTCAACGAGGCAGGGTTCTGGAAGTCCCAAGCTGGCAGGGAAAATGGGCTCAGAGGTAACTTCAGCACATCAGGTGACAGTCCCAAGGGGGTCTCTGTGACCAAACCTGTCACATCCCCACACCCCAAACTCCCACCAGCTCTATCGAAAACCAAAAGGTACAGGAAGAATGATTTTCATCATCACCGATGGGGAAATTGAGGCACAGAGGGATTAAATAACAGGGCCAAGGTCTTGCAGGGCATCTGTGGCAGAGCTCGGAATTAACCCCAGATCTCCTTAGTCCCAGGATAGTGTTTTAAGCACAAGACTGATCTCTCTCCATCGCTCTGTGCTACCTTTGGATGCAGAGCGATTGCTCAGTTGTGAATGACCCCGGGACTGAATAACTGTATTTTTATAGTCCCTTGGGTGAAAAGCGCTTTACAAACATCGAGCTTTGCCAGTCTCTTCCGAGACAGGTCAATAAGAACAATGATAACACTAATCTCACATGCAGTGCTTCTCAGCAGTAGATCTCAAAGTGCTTTACAATAAGAATGGCAATATTGGGTCAGACCAATGGTCCATCTAGCTCAGTATCCTGTCTTCCGACAGTGGCCAATGCCAGGTGCCCCAGAGGGAATGAACAGAACAGGGAATCATCAAGTGATCCATTCCCTGTTGCCCATTCCCAGCTTCTGGCAAACAGAGGCTAGGGACACCATCTCTGCCCATCCTGGCTAATAGCCATAGATGGACCTATCCTCCATGAACTTATCTAGTTCCTTTTTGAACCCTGTTATAGTCTTGGCCTTCACAACATCCTCTGGCAAGGAGTTCCACAGGTTGCCTGTGCGTTGTGTGAAAAAAATACTTCCTTTTGTTTATTCCTGCTGCCTATTAATTTCATTTGGTGACCCCTAGTTCTTGTGTTACGAGAAGGAGTAAATAACACTTCCTTATTTACTTTCTCCACAACAGTCATGATTTTATAGACCTCTATCATATCCCCCCCTTAGTCATCTCTTTTCCAAGCTGAAAAGTCCCAGGCTTTTTAATCTCTCCTCATACGGCAGCCGTTCCATATCCCTAATCATTTTTGGTTGCCCTTTTCTGAACCTTTTCCAATTCCAGTATATCTTTTTTGGAGATGGGGCGACCACATCTGCACCCAGTATTCAAGATGTGGACCTACCATGGATTTATATAGAGGCAATATGATATTTTCTGTCTTATTATCTATCCCTTTCTTGGTGATTCCCAACATTCTGTTCACTTTTTTGACTGTCGCTGCACATTGAGTGGATGTTTTCAGAGAACTATCCACAATGACTCCAAGATCTCTTTCCTGAGTGGTAACAGCTAATTTAGACCCATCATTGTATACGTATAGTTAGGATTATGTTTTCCAATGTGCATTACTTTGCATTGATCAACAATGAATTTCATCTGCCATTTTGTTCCCCAGTCACCCAGTTTTGTGAGATCCCTTTGCAGCTCTTCGCAGTCTGCCCGGGACTTAACTATCTTGAGTAGTTTTGTATCATCTGCCAATTTTGCCACCTCACTGTTTACCCCTTTTTCCAGATCGTTTATGAATATGTTAAATAGGACTGGACCCAGTACAAATCCCTGGGGGACACCACTATTAACCTCTCTCCATTCTGAAAACTGACCATTTAGTCCTACCCTTTGTTTCCTGTCTTTTAAGCATTATCCCCATTGTACAGATGGGGTAACTGAGGCACAGAGAAGGGAAATGACTCACCCAGTGTCATACCAGATCATTGGCAAAGTGAGGAAGAGGAGCCGGGGCCTCTGATGTCCCGTTGTGTGCTTCAGTTGCTGGCGCGTGTTTCTGTTTCGCGGCGTGTTGACCCAGCGGCAGGTCAGAGCTAAGGGTGCTGTAATACGATGCAGGTTCTCTGAGGGCTCTGCAGGGCAGGGGCGTCCATTGGGTGCATCTGTGCAGTGCCTAAGCCCTGACCCTAGCCAGGGACCTCTGGGCGCTACTGACCTATTGCTGTGAAAAGGGACTAAGGTGTCTGTCACGAGTGGGAGTGCAGGGACTGTCATTTTCCCTGATAGCCAACAGAGGGAGCTCCCACCCCACAGACCCGCCCAGCTCCTCTCCTGGGGGAGACCCAGCCAGGGCTGGCTAGGAATCAGCCGCATTTCCAGCTATGGATGTGGGATCAGTGTTCATGTCTGTCTGTCTGTCCTGCCAGGGCCCCACAGGGCCCCAGCTCGAGGGTCATCACCCACGTCGCCAGGCGACAATGCCAGCCAGCAAACGATACGGCATTTCGCTGTCCTGCCCAAGCCCCCAAGAGGCAGCAGCCTGGCTGCAGGTCTGGGGGTGCACGGGGAGGGCACTGGGGCATCACATCCAGAAGCATCAAATTGGCTGAAACATTTTATTAATCCCCCAGCCCCACCTGTTTGGATTTTGTGCGGCCAGCTCTGTGGCTGCTCCACTCCCTTGCAGGATGGTGGGTCCCTCCCCACCCTGGACCTTTACAGGGGTCCAGGTGGGGGCTGGGGACCCCTCCAGCTACAGTGTTGGGGAGGGCACGGAGAACAGAGACGAGGAAGAGGGAGGGAAAGGAGCGAGAAAACGGGAGACTGGAGAGAGAGAAGGGGGAGGGGTGGAAGTCAAAGGGAAGTGATGTGCTGCGGGGGTGGGGGGAAGGGGCAGAGAGGGAGAGAAAGAGGGGGGTAGGAGAAGGGGGGGCTTGGTGCGCAAGGCACTGGGCTGGCACTCAGGAGACTTGCATTCTGTTCCCAGCTGGGCCACTGAGCTGCAGTGAGACCTGGGAGCTTGGTGGGGCAGGGTCAGTCTCCCTCCCCCGTACCCACAGCTCTGCTGATGCCTCTCAGTCCTGACCTGCAGCCAGATCTGTACTTGGGCAGGGCGGTGTTCCCTGGTGCCAGGGTGTCCTGGGGCAATGCTGACTAGCGGGCAGGGGGTGTAACCGCTCTGTGCACACCCCATTGTACAGCCCACCGACACACCCAGACTCTATGCCCCCTCGCTTAGACACACCAGAAATCGAACGGCACCACAGCATGCAGCTGAGAGCGCTTGGCTGACAAGGCGAGCTGGTTTAACACACTTTCAAAGGGACTTGATGGACAGGTTTGGCCTAGGCAGAATGAAATGCTCCATATGTCGCTAGCTTTAAAAAAGTGTGAGAGAGAGAGAGAGAGAGAGCGAGCGAGCTCCTTCCCAGTGAGGGACCTGGGAAAGTCTCCAGCGCTCACTTTGTGGAATTACTGTACTTCCGCTGAGCACATCGGCCAGCGTTCTGCCTCCGAACCGGTCCGGAGCAGTGCCCAGGCCGGGGCCGTCCTCATGGGGGGTCCCTGCAGCCGTTCTTTGCTGTTCCCAGAGTGGGACCCTTTGTCTTCCCTGTGCCATCCAGAAATGGCCCCTGCCCATGGCCCCTGGATTGCGACCCCCAGCGTAGAGAGAGGCAAGGCAAAGCCAGGCACTCACGAGGGACGAGGCTCTGACTGCAGAGCTCCGGGGGATCCTTTGGCGGGATGACTAAGGAGGGAGGGAGGTGAGCTGGGCAGTTCAGTGCCCCCAGCTCCTTGGCTCCGGCCTAGTGTCGGATGCTGGTGCCTAAGGGTGCTGCCTGGCGGGCCGTGCGTCCAGGGCCGGCTCCAGGCACCAGCTTGGGGCAGCCAAGGGAGAGGGGCGGCATGTACGGCAATTCGGGGGGGGCAGGTCCCTCACTCCCTCTAGGAGCAAAGGACCTGCCGCCGAACTGCCGCCGCCGATCGCGGCTTTTTTTTTTTTTGCTTGGGGCGGCAGAAATGCTGGAGCCGGCCCTGCGTGCGTCAGTCGGTTACACTCCTGCTCTCGGAGATGGGCGCCCGCCTCGCGACTTGGCAGAGGAGTCAATGGCCAACATGCTCCCTGGTGCCTGTGTCTGCCAACCTGGGCTGCAGGGCCAGCCTGTCTTGCCAGGGTTAAACTTCTGTACGTAGGGAGACAGCAGTAGAGGCTCTCCTCCCAGCTCTGCCGGCGACCGTGGGCAATCACTCCTCTCTCCGGGCCTCAGTTTCCCCTCCCGCTCTTTGTCTGTCTCGTCTGGTTGGACGGCGAGCTCCTGGGAGCAGAGCCTGTCTCTCCCGCTGTGTCTGTGCAGCGCCTGGCATGACTGGGCTCTGAGCTCACTTGGAGCCTACAGCTGCTGCTGCAGTAGAAACGATAATGAAAATGAATAGAGCTGAACAAGTCAACCCCCGCCCAGCTTGGCCCGACGCCTTGGCAGCGATTTGCTCTTTGCCCACAGGCGGAAGTTCTTGGATTCATTCCTCATGGAAGCTGAGTCACTGGTTTCTCCCCCCACTGCACCTAGGCTGGGGCTGCACTGCAGAGCTAACCTGAGCTCCAAGTCCCGTCCACACACAGCACCCCCCAGCCGGGGGCAAAGGCCGCAGCTCGCGGGGACGCGACTCACCAGCTGCTGACATGCCCACGCTTCGCTCCGATCGCTCCGTGGCATTGCGCAGCCTGGGCGCTCCCGCTGAGCGGACTCGCGGGCAGTTCGGACACAGGCCGAGCCCTTGCTCAGGGAACCCTCCCACCAGCTGTCGATGGCGCCCGACACGGCCAGGGGACATTTCCTAGTGGTTCCTTCTGAGAACTTAACACCAGCTCCCCCCAGAAACCCGGGAAACTAGATCTACCCCAGCCTGGGCGCCCTGGAGGGGAGATACCTCCCCCCTCGCTAGCACCGAGTCCAGGGCTTTAAAACAACAAGACCTTTGGGGTGGGGTGGGGGGACGACCAGCAGAATGAACTTGGGAAAGGCAGCGATGAATAAATGAACTCTGGTAAGTAGGACTCTCCGCCCCAGGGCAACCCAGCCCCAGGCCTTTCCCAGCTGGGAGTAGCTGATGGGTTCCAACCTCTCCCCCTTCCCCGCCCAGGTGGGTTGATGGAGCCCAGGGGTTCATGCAGGGCTGCTTGGCCACCTGGCGTGATGTTGGCTTGGCCTAAGGCACCTCGGCTCTAGCTACCACCTCATAGCCACCTGCTGTCTTGAACACACCTCCCCTCCTTCGTCGGCTACTGCCTGCTCCCTGGAGCCGGGACCATGCCTTCCGTCTCCCTGCTCACCCACGGGCCTCTGCAAAGGAAGCTCAGCGACGTGAGACCCTCTTGCAGACAGGGAAACTGAGGCACGGAGCAGCGTGGTGACTCCCCCAAGGGCACCCAGCAGGTCAGTGTCAAAGCTCAAAGCTGAGCCCAGCTCTCTTGGCCCCTAGGCCAGGATGTTACAGTGCAGACCACCCTGCCTGGCGGAGCGGGTGGGGCTCGTGCTTATGGCTACCCTGCTTTCAGTCCCCCCGCCTCCCCCGAGCATGTTCCTGGAGCGAACAAGCCCTGACCCTGGGGTCGCTGTGCTGGGAAACCCCCCTGTGCTTTGAAGCCCTGGCCGGCCAGCGTCCTCGAATCCAGCCGCTTTTCGAATCTCATGTCTCCGCACCGCCTGCCAGGGCTGAGCGATTCCCAGCCACGCCTCCTGCTAAGCCTGTCCTGTACCGCAGCTCCCCCCCTCCCCCGTTCCCGGCAGAAGTGGCAGCGCTGGGGGGAACCAGCCAGACTGGCAGAGTCCCCTGCATGCCTGTGTAGCACCGGGCACAATGGCGCCCTGCCAAGGATCCTGATGCCCATCAGTGCCCAGTTATCTGTGATTTGTAGAGTGCTGGAAGTGGGGCAGTGGAGGGCTGGCACTGAAGGGAAGATCTCTACAAACTCTTAGCAGTAGTTGGGCTTTTATCCACACTGTAGACTTCAGCCGGCCCTTATGGAGGGACACACAGTGCTCACTGGGGGAGGGCAGGGCACCAAAGAGTGCCACACGGCATGGGAGGGCATCAAACATGCACTAGAGATGACATTATAAACTCCCCCTCTGCTGAGACAGGATCATCCCTGCACAGCTGGGGGACACGGGGTTCACTCCCAGGGCCCTGACCCGGATGTGAGAGGAAGCCAAAGTGCCAAACCCCGGCGGGATTAGAACCCAGGTGCTGTGGGTTTAGGCACAGTAATTGCTAACCCCTGAGCTGAAGGAGATCGCTGCTAGTCAGCAAAGCTGTTCTCATCAGGAGAGCTCAAAGCACTTTACCAAGCAGGTCAGTATCACTAGCCTCACTTTACAGAGGGGGAAACTGAGGCACGGGGCAGGGAAGTGACTTGACCGGGGTCGCCCAGAAGGCCAGTGGCAGAGCCAGGAATAGAACCCAGGTCTCCGGAGTCCCAGTCCAGTGCCCTATCCACGAGAACGTGTCCTGTACCACCTGGCTGAAGGGTACAGTGAGGTCGGAGGGCAGTAGCCTCACACTAATGACATGAGCAAAGGGAGCCGGGTAACGTTGCCTAACGAATCCTGGTGGTCGCATCTCCTGGCTGTTTACTGCACCAGCCAGTTGCAGTGCGATGGCTAATAGTGGCCCATTGCTGGTCTCTGCTGGCTGGATTCTCTGACTGGCTCCAGGGCATGCGATCATGTCTCCTTCCAGTGGCTGGGAGTCCCCTGGGATCGCAGTCCTGCCCCTGGGAATAGCGATTCCGCTGTAGCTCAGGTCAGGGATGCCTTTTGCTTATGAGGCTAGGGGTGAACATGTTAATAGCCACAGCGTATTGGTGAGTACAGAGGCTGCAGTCAGCTAGGGGCAGCATGGTCTAGTGGGGGAAGCAGTAGGCTGACACTTTGCAAACCTGGATTCTGGGCTTGGTTCTGACTTACTGCATGACCCCCTCCCCAGCTTTATCCGAGCTGTCTGTCTAGGCTGGCAGCTCTGTCTCTGCGGCTCTGCATCTCCCAGCACAACGGGGCCCTGATCTCTGTCGTGCCCTGGGGTACTGTGAGCCAGATAGTAACATCCTGGAGGCTGCCCGGCAGCCGCGCTCGCAGGATTGGCTCCTGCATTTAGGGGATTAAATGCTGGGAATGATAATGTGGAAGAGTGAATTGGCGAACTGCATGATTGATAATGTTCCATTGATAAAACCTAATTACTTCCTCCTCTGCCGAGCCTTCCGCTCGCCAGCGGGCCTCGCTGCATCACCTTGGATGCATCCATTCATGACTCAGGTGGCCAGGTCCAGGCTGCTGATGCATCCAGCTTCCTCCGTGGGCACTGAACCAGACGCACAAGTTCTGACCTGCTCCGTCACCCACAGGATGGGGGAATTTACAGGCTGCTGAACGTGGCTTCCACGTCAGAGGGGTGTTTTCTGGGCAGTTTCACCGGGACACGGGTTGTGGGGCGCTGGCTGCTGTCCCGATGGCATGGAACCCAAGGGCCATTCTGTTTTCCCGATGACACAAAGCAATTACATTAGGCGCATCCCAGGAGGGCTGGCAATTCAATCTGGGGTTTGTTAGCGCAGATCGGATGAGAGAGGCGCTGGCTTTCATGGCTTTGCCCTTTGCATGATGATCTCGCGGCGAGGGGGCACCAGAGAGGCAGAGCGCCATCTGAGCCAGAGACCATTCCTACCTCGGGACTGGGTCCTGCGAGTCTCGCAGGTTGGGGGTGCCCAGGCCCGAGAGCTGATGTATGCTCTGGGTCAGGGGTGGCCAACCTGTGGCTCCGGAGCCGCATGCGGCTCTTCAGAAGTTAACATGCGGCTCCTTGTCTAGGCACCGACTCCAGGGCTGGAGCGACAGGTGCCAACTTTCCAATGTGCCGGGGGGTGCTCACTGCTCAACCCCTGGCTCTGCCACAGGCCCTGCCCCCGCTCCACCCCTTTCCTCCCCTGAGCCTGCCCTGCCCTCGCTTCTCTCCCCCCCCCCAACTCCCGAGCTTCCCGCACCCCACGAAACAGCTGATCGGGAGGTGCAGGGAGGGAGGGGGAGGCGCTGATTGGCGAGGCTGCCGGCAGACGGGAGGCGCTGGGATCTGGGGGGGAGCTGACGGGGGGTGGCTGACGTGTTACCGTGGCTCTTTGGCAATGTACATTGGTAAATTCTGGCTCCTTCTCAGGCTCCGGTTGGCCCCCCCTGCTCTGGACGGTGGAGGAGGAGGAGAGGCTGGATGTTTTGAACTGGGTGTCAGCTAGTGGTAGGGGCAGGGGTCTCTCTCCTCCCCGTGTGCCACAGGACCTGTCAGTGGTGTCTTGGCACTAGGTGGCTCCCTGCAAGATCCGGTAGGAGCTTCATTTTGGACACGTGGCAGACAGCTTCCTCCCAAGGCATTTTCCAGCCATTGGGCAGAGCCCAGGCTGTGCCGCCTAGAACATCCCCTGTATCCTACTCACCCCCGTACACATTTGGGTGACCATGCCAGACCTGTGCTAGCACAAAGGCCTGATGCTGGGGCCAGGGCCAGCTGCTCTTGGGTACTTCCATTAATGATTCCCTGCATCCCAGGGCCCCAGTCCCACCTGCACATATTTCTGGGGAGGGAGTTTTGGGGGGGCATCTTCCTAAATCTGGGGCTCCGGACCTAGTTGGGTGGGGGAGTCCCAAGAGGGGAGAGTGCCTCTGGATGGTCTGATCCTGCCTCAGTCCACCACTGCTCTGGGTAGGTTCCGATACAGTCAGCTGCAGGATGCAGCGTCGCCTAGAACACCCACTAGCCATGGGGAAGGACAGTCCTGGTATTTCAGAGTCCCCCCCCCCACCCCCCGGACGGGTTTGGGCCACCTCCAAAGGCTCTGTGACCTGCGTGGCTGGGTCAGGATCCAGCAGAGAGCCAGAGATGTCTAGCTGCACCTCCTAAGAGGGCATGAAACCAAATCACGTTCTTAGCCCTTCCCATTTGCACCTCACTAAAATGTGGCATCCTAGGACCAAGCCTGGGAAGAGGACAGTACACACAGCACCTGTTTGCCCTGGATTAAGTTTCACAAGCCCCCATCCCAGCCTATGGGAAGAGGAGAGATTGTCCCCATTTTACAGATGGGGAAACTGAGGCACAGAAGCTAACTCCACTGCTGAACAGTAAGTCAGAGCTGGGACTAGAGCTCACAAGCCTGATTCCCACACCTGTGTGCTAACCACAAGACCAGGGAAGAAGGCACCCCAGGGTTTCATAGATCATATGACCAGCTGATCAGTCCATGAGCTGGCAGAATTTGCCAGTGTTCTGAAGGGTTTGTGACCTGGATGGGCGGGAAGGGGGCATAGCAGAGGGTGGGTAATTAACCACTGGGCTGCGGTGGATTCACCATCACTGACAATTGGTGAATCAAGACTGGATGTTTTGCTCAAAGATCTGCTTCAGCTCACCCTGGAATTAACCCCGGGAAGCCCCATGGCTGGGACTGTGCCGGTCAGAGATGGGATGATCACAACGGTCCCGTCTGGCTTTGCCATCGCCGAGGTTCCAGGGCTCAGCGGCAGTGAGGTGCGTCGAAGGCCTGCAGGGCCCGAATCCGAGCTCGCAGGGTGGAGGAGCAAATGACAGTGCCGCGCCTGGCCACGGTGCAGGGAGCCGGGCTGAGGGGTGCTAGAGAGGGCTGCGGCCTGTCCGTTTTCATGAGTCGCTTTTCAGTCGCAGAGGAAATGGAGCTGGGTTCGAAGAGCAGCAGTGGGAAATACCACGGTCAGGTGCACAGCCAGATAGCCTGCAGAGCCCCCTTCTCCTGCTGGGAGCTCCCCTGATCTCCCTGCACGAGCAGGGAGCACCTTAGCTACTGCCTGGAGGTGAGACCTGAGAGGAAAAGCCGGGTGCTGTGGGGGTGGGGTGAGCCAGTGCATACTGCTCCTTCCCTGCTCCTGGAACTGTGATGGGTGGGGGGTAGCCAGAGACACCGCGAGGGGATTATACCCAGCTGGGGAGAACCAGGCTGGGTGGCTCCTATATAAGGGGACTGCAGGGCCAATGGGAGGGGGGAATGGAGAGAGGAGACCTGCATACCCCAGGCCTGGAGGACGTGTTCCTGGGAAAGGTGCCCGTGGACAGGTGGATGTAGGAGCAGTCTGGGGACGCAGTGGGGGCTTGTAGGGAGCAGGTCTTAGCTGCTTAAACGCAGGGTCCCAGGGCTGGAAGCCAGAGCAGAGGGTGGGCCTGGGATCCGGGCTGGGTTTCTGGGCCATCCCCAGTGGGACAGGAACGCCCTCCTGAGGATGAAGAGGCAGGGACTGTGGAGTCCATGCTGGGGCTCATGACCCGACGCAGGTTGTGGGACTTTTGGCCTGGGGACTCTTTGGCCCCACAAGGGGAGAGATTATGAATGGCCTGACCCGAGGGCTGGAGCTGTGAGAAGAGACCGACTGTCACAGCACCAAGCCACTGTCAGACGTTGACACTGCAGTGCCATGCCCAGCTGTGAGGGGATGTGCCAGCTGGTGAGTTGCTCCATTTCAGGACCCAATGCCCCAGTGCGGCACTGAGGGTGCTGGTTCCCGAGGCACCGCCACCTCTTGTGACGAAGGGGGAATTTTCTGTAATGTTTTTATGAATCCTATGTGTGCCTCAGTTTCCCCTGTATTTCACATAGCTATCCAGTGGGGGTGGGGGGGAAAGACTGTTTGCTTTGAGGGCAGGCTAAGAGACATGGTATGAATGTCTCCTGGCAGTCTGAGCCAGGCTGGGCCAATAGAAAGGACAGGTGAAGGCCAACCCCGTATCAATGGCGGGTCTGAGAATACAATGGAAAACCCAGTCCCCATGACACCCAGCAGCCAAGGCCCCAGAAGGAGGCAGGTTCCCCACCCCTCCAGCATGAGACCAAAGGGGTGGGAAGGGGTGAGGTGGAGGGACAGGCGTTGGCTGCTGGAAGGAGTCGGGGGGCTCTGACCTGGGAACTGACCGAACACGGAGCCTGAACGATGGGGTTCGTTCCAGCTTGGCTGGGCTCTGGGCTCACCAGAATGATCTGTGCTTTACCCTTCCTCCCGCCGTGCTAGCCTAGGACTCCCCAGGCTGTGTTCCAGGTGACTAATTAAGCCGCTTGTTCTGACAGCGCTGCGTGTGCGTCATGGTGCGGAAATCCCTGCAGAGTGCACACGTCCCTCCCAGGCCTCGCTGAACCGTGCTCAGGGGCTGACACAGGAGCGAACAGAAGAACGGCCACGCAGGGTCAGACCAACTAGCCCAGGATCTCGTCTCTGCCAGAGGCTGCTGCGGTAATGAACAGAACTGGGCAGTTTATCGTCTGATCTATCCCCTGGCATCCGGTCCCTGCTTCCGGCACCCTTAGAGGAGTGGACGCCCTTGGGGGTCTGGCACACGGCAGAGATTCCTCCAAGAGACTGTTCCAGAGCGGGGGGTGCAGCACCAATCCTCCTGGGGAGATTCAAAGCCCAGGTTGCCTTTGTTCAAAGATCACACTAGTTCTGGTGTCCTGGGCAATTCCCAGCTCCACCCACCTGTCTAGCTCCAGGTACTTCCAGCGGAATAGGATGTTCAGCTTCCCAATCCCTGGGGGAGCCGCTGCTGAGCTGTTAGCAATTCCCGTCTAGCGGGGGTCCTGGTTTCTTTGCATTCCAACTGCCCCAGGGAATGACGAGCCGAAGAGAGAAGGCAGCCAGGGGGCGGGGCTAGGAAAAGAGCTGTTATCCCCATTGTACAGCTCGGGAACTGAGGCACAGAGAGGGACTTGGCCAAGACGCCCCAGGGAGTCAATGGCAGAGGAAGGAATCGACCCCACGTCTCCTAATGGTGGTTTATTGCCTTAGCCACAAGTCTTTCCTCCCTCTCTGTATGGGGGGGCGGGGTCTTTGCCACCCAGCAGTTCTCCCCCCACACACACACTTCATGGTCTCTTGGCCAAGGAGTGATCTGATGAACGGCGGTTTCAAGATGTTCCCCCTCCTCAGCAGAGGGTCGTGTCTGCCCTGCTCCAAAAGAACTGCTGATAGGGCTGGGGGCAGGCGGGAGGGGGAGCTGCTCTTATCTCCGCTCAAGGGCCATCCACATTCATTAGCCAGCATAAATTATAGCCCGTAGCCCCCGCACTGCATCCCCTTACAGCTGAAATCTCCCCTTGGCATCCCTGGGAGGTATGTAGCCCTGGCTTGGTGGCTTGGTTTATAAGCTCACAGGAAGCCTTTAATGGAATGATAACAAGAAAACTCAGGCAGGGCTGGGAATTTAAAACAGAGGCTGATTTGCTGAGCCTTTCCCACACACCGTGTGGAAGGCTGAAGTCTGCTTTCCTAAAGGGACAGAGGCAAGGAAGGTAGGCTTGACATTTAGAACTTGGCTTGAAAACAAACTCTCCTGTTAATAGGAGGTTTTTGTAGTTTTCCTCTGATTTCAAGGCCCTTGCTAAAATCACCAGCTTTCATTATCCCCAGCACCACACGGAGGCATCAGGTGAGAGCGGGAGGTCCCATTGTGTAGGGTGCTGTACATACCAAAGGGTGAGAGCCAGTCCCTGCCCCCCAAGACTCTGCAGTCTAAATAGCAGAGCTGGTCAAAAAATGGGGGGTGGGGTATGTTCCTGCAGAAATTTCTGGTGAAATAATATTTTTGTCTAAATTTTGCACCAAAAATGTCAATTGTTCAGCAGAGACAAGGGGGATGAGATGAGATCGGTTATTGCCCCAACTTCCGCTGGGGAAAGAGACAAACTTCCGAGCTCTCTGAGCTCCTCCCGAAGACCTGAGCTTGTCTCTTTCACCCAGAGACGTTGGTCCCGTAAAAGACATTCCCTCACCCATGTTGGGCTCACGCGGCTCCAACAGCGCTGCAAACAGTTTTTCAGCAGAATTTTAATATTCCTAGATTGAGCCTCAGAACCAAAACAATTTCATTTTCCGGTGAAACACTTTGGGTTTGGGGGCTGAGAGCAGACCCTTTTTGTGGGGGAAAATCTCAGTGAGTTGAAACTCCTGGAAAAACAGTTTCAATGGAAAAATGTTGACCAGCCCCTTGAACTAGACAAAACAAAGGACCAATTATTATCCCCATTTTATAGATGGGAAACTGAGGTTACAAGTGAGTCACAACCGGGATTTGAACACAGCGGCTAGAAGGCTGCAGCAGACTCCTGGATCTCAGCTACTGCAGGGGACCAAAGTGGCAGGCTGTGTTAGCTAGCCCCTTGGGCGGCAAGTTACCGTTCTGATTTGGTGGGGGTTTCTACCTGCTTCTACCTTCTACCCTTACTTTTCCCCATGTCCAGGGCTGGGGGGAATTCTTAAAAGCTACCCTTGTCCCCACCTCTGTCCCAGCTCTCCGAGTGAAGGGACTGGGAATCTGAACCAATTTCTTCTGTGTAGCTACTTCCAAGATGTCTGGCTGACGTCCGACTAGGCCTTGCGGCTGATGCATGAGTTCAGCCTAGATTTGTCAGGCGTCCGGTTTTTGCCCGAAACGCCCGGTCGAAAAGGGACCCTGGCAGCTCCAGTCGGCTCCGCCCACCAGGCTGTTAAAAGTCCGGTCGGCGGCACAGCGGGGACCCGGGTATAAGGCAGGCTCCGTGCCTGCCCTAGCTCCGCACGGCTCCTGGAAGCGATCGCCAGGTCCCTGCAGCCACTAGGCATAGGAGTGGCCAGGGAGGCTCCGTGCACTGCCCCCGCCCTGAAGGCCGGCTCCACAGCTCCCATTGGCTGGGAACTGTGCCCCCGCGGAGCTGCGGGAGCGGCACCTGTGGGCGCAAGGGCAGCGCACGGAGCCTCCCTGGTGGCCCATGTGCCTAGGGGCTGCAGGGACCTGCCGGTTGCTTCTTCGGTGCTGCGCTAAGTGCCGCTGGGCCTCCGCACCCTGAACCCCCTGCCCCAGCCCTGAGCCCCCTCCTGCACCCAAACTCCCTCCTGGAGCCCACACTCCCCCAACATCCCAATCCCTTGCCCCAACCCACTCCTGCACCCCAAACCCTTCATCCTCGGCCTCACCCCAGAGCCCACACCTCCAGCCAGAGCCTTCGCCCCCCCACTCTGTACCCCAGCCCCTTGTCCCATCCCAGTGAAAGTGAGTGAGAGTGGGGGAGAGTGAGCAACGGAGGGAGAGGGGATGGAGCGAGCGGGGGCGGGGCCTGAGAGAAGGGATGGGGCAGGGGTGGGGCCTCGGGCAAGGGGCAGAGCAAAGGGTGTTCGGTTTTGTGCAATTAGAGAGTTGGCGGCCCCAGTTCAGCCTCGGGGCCTCTTCTTAGCTGCTTTGCACCTGGTCTAGTCGGTTACACCCGTGCAACGTGGGTGTGAAAGCTGCCGTTCTGACAGCGTTGCATCTGACTCCCAGTTTGCCCTGCAGTAAATGACTGCCCAACGCGCAGGCCAATGGAGAGTCCAGCTAAACGAAAAAACCCAAAGGAAGTTACTGCCACCTTCGTTCTATGAACACAGGAGCCGCTGACTGTCCCATCTTGTTGATTTCCAATCAATCTTTCTTCCTGCAAACGCTGAGCGTGAATGCGTGTTAGAAGGACACCGCAATGTTCTTGGCTTCCTGTCGCCTGGCATTAAGACTGATCTGCAGTTGGGCAGATCAATACACCCCGTAATGAGTTATGGATTGTCTGAGTTAACACGGTCAGACTGGCGGGGTAGTTTGGGGGTTAAAATAAAACCCAACCCAACCGTTTTCATTTGAAAGTGGCTCGGAGATCTGCGCTGGGGCGCGCAGTTACTGCCGAGCGCTAAGAGCAGGATGGGCTGGCCTGAGCCAGGACGTCGTGGATTCTCCATCACTGGGAGCCTTTAAATCGAGATCGTTTTTAAAAGACGCTTCTAGCTCAACCACAAGGTATGGGCTGGCTGCAGGAGCTCCTCTGTGGCATGCTCTGGCCTTTGCTATGCAGGAGGTCAGACTAGATGATCAGAAGGGTCTCTTCTGGCCTTAATAGCTGTGAACATGACCCTTAGGCAGTAGCTCATTCTCCCCTGTGTCCTGCATCATGTGCAAAATCGATCTTAGGTGCTTATATGACCATGGGCAGCAGGTGAACCCCTGAGCTCCCCTCCCCCTGTGGCCAGAGGAGCCCCGGCCTGCCTGCCACGCCAGCTGGCCCGAGCGGTGGGCCGCCAGCCAGCCCAAGCGCCGGCCCAAGCCACTGGCCGACCCCCAGGCTGGCCCAAGCCCCTGGCCAGCGACAGGCCCGAGCCCCTACCGGCTTCAGGGGAGAAGGAGAAGGAGGGCGGGGCCTGGGGGACATGGGTGGGGCCACAGGCTGGGTCGGGGAGGCTTAGCCTGCCCTGGCCTTTGATACCCGCTGCCCATGTATCTGACCCCCATTACGAGAGCAACTGAGCACCTCACACTTTCCCATCAGCCCTGGGAGCCAGGCCCGGCCCGTCATCCCCATTGTACAGGTGGGAAACTGAGGCCCAACTCCTCAGATGTATCTAGGCACCTAACTCCCACTGACTCACCCAAGGAGACAGGGAGTGAGCAGCCGAGTGCCCATGGAACACTGGTACCTGGGCTCTGCCCACCGGGCCATCCCTGTGCAGCCATGGCGACCTGCTCCCCTGGGTGTATAGGGTGACCCACAGTGCAAAGCAGGGAAAACTCAGGCCCTAGGTGAGTCATTTGCTTTTATTTCCTCCTAAACATATTTCCAGCGGCTCCACATAAGCCAGCAGGAAGGTAGGAATTTTAAAGGGAATGAGACAATATTAAAATAAAAAATCTAGCTCATGAGATGCCCACATCTCAGCCTATTTCTGAAGCAACGGCCACAGCGATGAGCCGGATGAAATCCCAGTCTCTCTCCACATCAGACTGTAAGAAGCTGTCGGAGTCACGAGTGTGAACCTAGACCACTGGATTAACAATCAAAGCTGCTGCAAGCCATTAGGTGTCATATATGTAATGAAGTGTCCAGTCTCAGCTGATTGGCTAGCAGTCAGGGCCCAGGTTTTTAAAAGTGACCAGTGATTCTGGCTGCCTTGGTTCCTGGGTCCTCAACAAGAGATGCCTTAAAAGCGCTGGATTTCCATCAGGCGTGTGTTTGGCACATCTGAAAATCAGCTCCTTTTTAAGTCATCTCAAGTTGAACCCCCAAAATCTGGAGTCTCTGCTGGAAATGTTTGTTGTCCTCCCCGCCCCCATCAAGAAATACACCTTCATGTTTGCACAGAGCTCAAGGATTGAGCCAGACCAGAAGCAGAGCCCCCCGCCCTGACCACAGTCTGGGTACGGTAGAGGAAGCCACTCCCCGCCCCATGCTGGGTCTGTTCTGTGGATTTAATTTATCCAGGGTCGTGGTGGCATCTCCATCACGGGCAAGTTTTAAAGCCCGACTGGATGTTCGTCTAGCAGACCTGCTCTAGGAGCGATTTGGGGAAGCTCTCAGGCTTGTTATATGGGGGCTGAGGCCAGGTGATCACAGCGGTCCCTCTTGGCCTTGGAGTATATGAACTCGAGACTTCAGGGCTTTCCGCCCCCGACGAGCTGCCCATGTGGTGGGGGCTGCCCTCAGCACAGCAGTCTCGCTGCCCTAATTCGCCTGCCTAGGGCCCCAAGGAGACCCCAAGGGGCTATTCCAGCACCTAGGAATAGCCAGGCTGCAGCAGTGCTCCAGCCACGTCCTCGGTCCCACTCCTATACCCTCCCGCCCAGCTACACTGGGGACTGCCAAGGGGCTGGCGTAGAGCCAGGATTTCCCCGATACCGGGCCCAGATCACAACAGGGGATCAGGTTCCAGGTGTGCCCCTGAGCCAGCACCGACACCTTGCCCACTAGGGTGTCCTAGCCACTCCATATATGGCCTTCGGGCCATGCTGAGCAGCATGGGAACCTGCCAGAGGAGACCCCAAAAGCCGACTCCTTGGGGCTACCAGAGGGTGGCTGTGATGCCTTGTAGGTAAGGCACCAGTGGGACTCTGACTTCGTAATGTCCTTCTCCGTCTGTTAAATGAGGTTAATCCCACTGACCCATTGGCTTGAGGGGAAATTCATCCCTATTTGGGAGATTCAGACACTGCAGCCTTGGGGGGCTTTGAATCATGGAGACACGTGATCAGGTCAGCGGCTGAGTAAGCCAGCCGTCCGAGAGACTCTTCAGGGGCTACGTAGAGCCGAAAGTGGCGCTGAGGTGGCTTGAGGGAAAACCTGCCCCCCCAAGCCACGCAATGGACGAGGCAGAGGGCTGGAAGGCTGAGCCACCATTGGGGGAGAGGGGTCCGAAAGGGTGCAAGAAAGCAATGCTACGAGGAGCCAGGGATTTTGGTTGGTTCCTAAGATCCAGCTCTTTGCCGAAAAGTGACAACGTTCAAATGGCACCGTCGTACCCAGAGGAGTTGCTGTCGGGGTGGGAAATTCGCCCCTGCGCAGACGGCCAGCAGACGGGCCAGGCACCCCTTCCTGTAGAGCTTTGCCAGGCCTCATCTAGCCTGCATTTCAGAGTTGTTCTGTGACCTGCGGTGACAGGGGCAGAGCCTGTCGCAGCTTAAAGTGGTCTGAAGAAAGGGGTGGGTCTGCCAGGAGCTGGGGGTAGCAGCGTTAGTACGGGAGTGCTTAAAGCGTGCTGCTCAGGACCCGTTTGATTTTTATATCTAGCCTTGCTGGGTCCGTGTGCCACTGTGACCTCCCCCCACTGCTCACCCTGGCAGTGGGCTTTGCACACTCGGGGCAGGATTGGGCCCGCGGAATCTGGAGTGGGGATGAAAACGCATGAGGAGGACAGCAGCCGCTGGGGCTGGTGTTTGATTATTCTGGTTTGTTACGTGCGCCGCGGTGCCACCTGGCAGCCCCAGATGCAGACCGGGACCCCGCTGTGCCAAGTGCTGGACCAACACGGAACAACGAGCCAGTCCCGGCCCTACAGAGCTTGTGAGCTGAGTGAAACGTTGGCTGGGTGCTGCTCCATTCTCCCAGCCAGGAGGGGTGATGAGGTCACAAGATAGCACCGTGGGGTGGGGGGAGGGTCCAGGAAGAGGGGGAAGGATGTTCTTGTGGTTAAGCCAGTGGACTGGCATTTTGAAGACCCGCGACCCACTCCAAGAGCTGCTACAAATGTGTGTGACCTTGGACTAGTCCCGGTGCCTCAGTTTCTTTTCTGTCAAATGGGGCAGACGCTAATACTTGCCGACCCAGCAGGGGCTCTGGGAGGCGAATGTTTGTGAGGCAGGGTGCAGGGCGCCACAGAGACTCAGGGCCCCAGCCCAGCAGATCCACGCTGTTTTACCTCAGCAGTGACTCTGGCCCTCACCTCTTGGGGGGCGGAGAGCAGGGATCTTTCTGTCTGATGTGGAATGAGCGCCAGACCCAGACACCAGCCCTCTGACGCTCTTTGGACAGGGTGCTCTTCGGAGCAGGCCCCTCCCCAGACCCCCCCGCACAGACAGCCCCAGAAAGCCCCCCAAGTCATGCATCAGAGGGGAAATGAGCAGGTTTCCGGTGAACCGCTGCGGGGTGGGGGGCGATCTGCTCCCAGAGCCAGGTACTAATGGTCGCTGGCCCCCGGCCTGCGAGTGCTTTGGGCGTTGGCGAGCCAAGGGGAGTCTATGGATGTGCATTATTCATACAGACACTTCCATTGACAGCCAGCTCGGGTGCCTTTAAGAATAGACCCAACCCCAGCTAATCAGGTGCCCCCAGTACACCCGCCTTCTGCCTCTCATCAGCTTGACGTCAGGAGCTGTCCATAGGCCTTGGTGCTGGAACAAAATGGCTGGCTGCTAGCGACCAGAGTGAGGGGCAGCCCACACAGAGGCAGATGGAGCAGTATGCAATTTTCTAGCAAGCACACACCCTTTCCCAAGCAGGCACCCAGCTAACAGCTCACTCGGAAGTCCCCTGGAGCCGCTGTGGTAGCAGACAAGAGGACGTAACATGTCTTTGCTCTGCGTTGGAGGTAAGGAAAGGACCAGCCGGGGGTATATATTTATATATCTGTGCACACCGATTTGATGGCTCTGTGCAATCCATACTGCCAGGCTTCTTAACAGCTGGGAGTAGAACTGTCTGTGTTGCAACCCAGTGACTCCGTGTCTATCTGAGCCCAGCTGAGGTCTGCGGGAACAGAGCATTAGAAACAGACACTAACAGAGGGAATTTGTCTGGGGGGTGTGTGAAATGGGGCTATTTAATAAATGATCCACTCTGGCAGCTGAAAGACAATCTCCTTCTCTCCCACCTTCAGCACATGGCTAATTTGTGGACGTGCATGTGCCTGTCTTTAGGATGCCTTTGTAATAATGGAGGAAGTCTGTGGCAATCAGGGCAAGACCCGCAAATATGTTTGTGCATTGAATGGCTCCTATCTGCCCCCCTGTAGTGACAGATCTGTGGGTTTGTTTGGAAGCGATTATTGCGGGTGGGTTGGGTTGGTATTTATTCCACGCTAGAGTCTAACTGTTGGGATTTAAAGAGGGCAGTTGAATGTGGGTTAATCCGAGAGCTGCTTTCGCTGCAATGATGGTTAATCCTGTGCAGAGCATTTGCACTGCTCATTTAGACCAGAATTGATTTTCACTTTTCTTTTTGGCTAGCTATTTTTGTAGCGAGGCGTGATTTGCACCTTTGCTTGAATGCACTGGCTTTTCTCTCTCTCTCCTTTTGAACTGAGATTAATTCCAAGCCCATCTTTCCAAGGCCCTTTTATTCATTTTGAAGTCAGCGAGTTGAGGGGTGACATTTGGAAAGATTGCTTCGTTTATACTTGGCATTCTACTGCCAATCTGGGGGGGGAGGGAGAGAGATTGTGGGGTTTTTCCATGGACGGCCATTTCCCGTTAAACGTGTCGGTATTCTTGTTCTGATCCATTCCCAAAGAATTAGCAATGTTGTCATAAGGGGCTGGCTGGGGCTGAACTTTGAAGGATGTGCAGCGTGGAATTTAGGAGCTTTTTGGTGATTTTGAGAAGCACAGGCAGTGGAGGGAGGGGGCTAGCTGGTAGCACCCGTGCCTCGCATATGCTAATCCTGCTTTGAAAGCACTCGGTGGAAGACCCTCCAGGATTTAGAAGGGGGGGTTTATTTGGCAAAGCGAGGCTGTTTGCGGGGAGCAGCGATCCCCCAATGTGCTGGCTGAATATCCCGCTGCGTGGAGCCCTTCTGAAACCCTGAGCAGTGTGCGAGCCTTCTCCATTCACAAAACCCAGCCCAGGCTGGCACACCCATCCAGCATTTTTAGACCGTCTTTGCATATTTGGCAAGTGCGCTGAAAGAAATTGCATATGGGGGGGAGGGGGCGACACAAATGACGCCCTCTTACCAGGGCTTGTCCCAGCAGACCTTTCAGGAGGCGATCGGCTTTTAATTATAAGCCCCGTGTCTGCCTTTGGAGGATACCCGCAGACGTGTTAAGGAATAAAGCACCCCCTTTGCCCACCGTGCCAGCCAGAAAGAGGCAGGGCCAGCCCACCCGGTCCAATTACACCGCTCTATTTATGTGTTCCATTGATCAGTCCCCCGAGCCTCGGGCATCAAATCTAGGCGTGCAAATTAATAAAGAGCCTGCCATAAATGATCGGGGAAATAGCCTTTTGCTGCCTTGCGGCGCCCTGTGGATTGATGAGGGGGCGGGGTGTGCCGGGAAGGGGGTTGATTGTTATTATTAAAGGCTTCTCCTATAAATCACGGAGCAGATTGGTCGGTGTGCTCCAGCGACAGGCTTCGGTTGCTAACAGTTTATGAATGAATTCACTACGGAGGGATGGCGTCCTGTGGTTTGCTGGTGGTGCAGCCTTTGATTTTTGGCAGGCTCCGAGTGCCTTCCCTCTATGGCACGCATGTCCCGCCTTGGGCCCCGGCCTGCCGGGGATATTGGCGGGCGGCTCCACCGTGAAGCCTGGAGCATGGGTGTGTATCTGGCGCGGTTCACAGCCTGGCTGCAGCCCCTCTTCCTGCTCCCCCAGAATGTCTCGTTGAGAGTCTAGCTGCACTTTGCCCTGCACCTCCTGGATTAGCGTCAGGGGGACTGGAACGGGGAGGTTGTGAGGTCCTAGCCCATCCACTTTTCACCAGGACCCTGGCCCCCTGCCCTCCTCTTCCCCCCAGGCCCTGCCCCCCATCCCGGGGAACCATGGAGCCTCCACCCACCTGGGGTGGGAGGTCCCAAAAGCAGCCCCCGCTCTGTGTCCCCACCCCCAGCCCTCCCACCCAGGGCAGTTGGAGGGTCGGTGGCTCCCCACAGCTGCCCGCACTGCTCATGGCCCAGTGTCAGCTCTTCGGCCCTCAAGACCCCACCCCCCAGCCAGGCCGAAGCCGAAGCCACAGACCCTCCACCCCAGGCAGGTGGAGGGGCTTGGGGTCCTCTGCTCAGCTCCGGCTTGGCCAGGGAAAAGCAGTGGGGTGGGGCCATGGAGAGGGCGGGGACTCGTGCCTCCCCCCCACACTTTTAGGAAGAATCCGTCACCCCTATTAGCATACACCCCCTCCGTGGCCCCACAAAGTCATGAGATCTCCTTGTCAACCTCCTCCTGGCACTGGCCAAGACAGACACCCCTCCCTCCAGGAAGAGAAAGCTGGATGGGTGGGGGGGGTGGCTCTGTGACTGCGGCGCCTGTTCCCAGCCCCTCGTCCGATCACGCCTCCAAGCTGGATTCCTCTGGGTGGTGTCCACTGACTCCTCAGACACCCGTGAGTGCTGGGGGGCGCTGTGCGGGGTTCTCTGGGCTCAGTGATTCCTCCCCCGCGGGTTGAGAGGGGGACCCACCTGTCCCCCTCCCTGCAATAGCTATTCAGCAGGCCTGGCTGCCCGTTGCACCTGGCTCTCGGTTTCTCCCTGCCTTTCCCTTCCTTTTCCATGAGGTTTGCAAGTTCGTTAAAGGAGCATAAGTCTGGAAGCTTCCGAAATCAAGCCCAACCTTTGCTAAAATACTCGCCTCTGCCCCTGGCATTTTAATTTCACCGATCAGGGAAAAGTAGGGCAAACAATCTGACGGCACATGTTTATTTTTATGCATTGGGCTGGAGGATTTAAGTAACAGTGCACGAGCCACACCCCCGCCTGCTTTTCTGACGAAGCCCGACAACTCTGAACATCTTTCTGTAACGAGCACAGCTTCCAGGGGGCAGTCAAATCGGCGCGGGCACCATAGCTCCAGGGCGGAACAAGTTCGATTCTTTGAATGCACAAGTTTCATTACCAAGGGGCTCAGCAGGGTTCACCTCACTGTTTTTTTCTGGGCAGGCTTCCGGGTGGAAAAGTGTCAAGGCCAGATTCCCAGCTGGGTTCAATCAATGGTGTTCCAGTGGCGCTATCTCCCTGACGCCAGCCAGGAATCTGGCCCCAAATCTTTAAACGGCTTCCGAGGCACTTGCTGCAACTTTGGGAAGTAACATCACTACAGTCCTCCCATGTTTTGAGTCTATTTTTGCTTCCTTGTCTGATAGATTCAGTTCACTCTTGCCCACGCCTCCCCGCTCTGAGTTAAATCTTCTCCTCGAATCCCGACAGGAGCCCTACACAGATTCCCCCAGAAATCCCAGCAGAGGACTATATTCTGCTTGCCATTGTGGGTCCTGCAATGAAATACAGCACAATATATCATAGAACAGTTTTAGAGACTGCCTCTAATAGCCAGGGCTGCAAACTGCAAACAGGGGTGTAGGGTGACCTCTGTGAATGCAAGAGACACAAAAAACCCAGGCCAGCCCTGATCAGTGATCTAGTCTGAAGAGCATAAGAACGGCCATACTGGGTCAGCCCAATGGGCCAGCTAGCCCAGTATCCTATCCTCCGAAGGTGGCCAGTGCCAGGTGCTTCAGAGGGAATGAACAGAACAGGGCAATTATCAACTGATCCATCCCATCATCCAGTCCCAGCTTCTGACTGTCAGAGGTTCAGGGACATCCAGAGCCTGGGATTGCATCCCTGGCCATCTTGGCTAACAGCCATTGATGGACCCCTCCTCCATGAATTGATCTAATTCTTTTTTGAATCCAGTTATTCTTTTGGCCTTCACAACATCCCCTGGCAATGAGTTCCACAGGTTGACTGTGCGTTGTGTGAAAAAGTACTTCATTATATTAAACCTACTGTCGATTAATTTCATTGGGTGACCCCTGGTTCCTGGTTTTTGTGTTTATGTGAAGGGGTAAATATCACTTCTCTATTTATTTTCTCCACACCAGTCATGATTTTATAGACCTCTGTCACATCCCCTCTCAGTCGTCTCTTTTCTAAGCTGACCAGTCCCAGTCTTTTAACCTTTCCTCATGTGGAAGCTGTTCCATTCCCTGATCATTTTTGTTGTCCTTCTCTGTACTAATATCTCTTTTGAGATGGGGTGACCAGCACTGCACTCAGTATTCAAGGTCTGAGCACAGCATGGATTTATCTAGAGGCATTATGGTATTTTCAATCTTAGTAGCTATCCCTTTCCTAATGGTTCCCAACATTCCGTTCGCTTTTTTGACTGCCGCGGCACATTCAGCAGATGTTTTCAGAGAACTCTCCACAATGACTCCAACTCTCCACAATGACTCTCTCTTGAGCGGTAACAGCTAATTTAGACCCCATCCTGTTATATGTATAGTTAGGATTATGTTTTCCAATGTGCATTACTTTGCATTTATCAACATTGAATTTCGTCTGCCATTTTCTTGCCCAGTCACCCAGTTTTGGAAGATCTGCCCTTCCTTTCCACTGCTCTTTAAATCGAGGAAGAGAGATCCTCAACTGGTATAAATTGGCACGGTCGCATTGCCTTCGGTGAACCTGTCAGTCCACACCACTGAGCATCTGGCCCGTGGTATCTGAAATAAATAGAACAGTAAGAAATCCCTCTTTCACCCAGGTTGGCCTGATTCTGTTTCCTTTCCTTCCCACTGGAGGAGGGCCCATGTGCCACTCACATTCTCCAAACGGGACGTGGCTGGCGCATGTAACGCCGACAGACGGGATCAAACCTGGGACCTCTAGAGCTTAGTACATGAGCTTCTATCGCATGAGCTAAAAGCCGTATGTCTGTTAGCTAATGCTGGAGAGCAGACTCATTTTATCTCTCTCTTTCTCAGTGGTCTCGGTGCCCCTAGATGGGACAGAACCCCACCCCCAGGAGGTGTGTTGGTTACACGCACACAGCCTGTGTGGGGCCTCTGCACATGAATGAATTCCACCCCCTTTCCTTGGTGAGTCCCTTAGACAATGGATTCTTACCCACCCAGCTGCGCAATGCAATGTCTATTTGCTCCTTCAATCTGACGTACCCACCCATCAATGGGGCCCCTGGTATGGGCCACGATGCAGGATTGGGGGCCTCGGCCTCTTCCTGGAACGGGGCTGTTAATTGCCAGCCTGACACAATGACAGCTCCTGGGAATATATTTAGCACCAGCACGACGTTGGAGTCATTTCTTTGTGGATTCTAACTTCCAGGAGTCCTATAAATAGGAACTTGGGCGGTGGTGTTTTCTTGACGTGATTAAAGCGCCTTCCTGAAGTGTCTGTAATATTAGGACGCCGCAAGATGTTTGTTCAAAGCCCTTGTTTTGAAAGGCTTAAAACAACTTCAAGTGGGTCAATTAAACATCCAGATTTAGCGTCGCAGCAGGGTTTTGGGTGTGTGTGGGGGTCTGAAGCGGCTGTTCTCCCCGGATGGGTTAAAAGACTCCCTTGGCCAGCCCTTTGCAAAACGCAATTAAAAACCAACCAACCCGTTCCAAGCAGGTGGCTTTGGAGTGGAAGGCTGGGTGGGGGTTTGTGGCACGTCATGGCCATAGGGACCGGCAGAAGAGGAGAAGGAAGGTTCCGAACCCAGCTGCCTCCAGCATCTCTGGGTCTGGCCTGGGGCCGTGCTCTCGGCAGGACGCTCAGCCCAGCTCTGCCTTGTGTTGCTAGTTACGCCTGCCCCAAACTCTCCCCATTCGCATTTGGCAGCATTTTACCCCCTTTGCTCTGTGCCCTGGTTACCAAGCACTGCCCGGCAGGGGAGAACTGGCTTACGATTCCCAGTATCAATAGCACAAATTCGGGGAGCTAATTCCTCAGCTGATGCATAACTCACGGCCTTTGCCTGACACCGGCTGAGGAGACAGCTGCTCACACACGCCCACACACCGGCCTACATCTATAACGACTTGCTCAGTCTGAAGCAGAGACAAATCCCCGGGGCCCTTCCATGGGGCCTGGGTCTGCTCTCACAGTGGGTTTAAACGTAAGAACATAAGGACGGCCAGACTGAGTCAGTTGACCGGGGCCCCCAGCCCAAGCTGCCAGCTGGGCCCTGCCCTTGTGATCTGAGCGGGGCGGTCAGGCTGTAGCGTGACTTGTCTCTGCTAGAGGCAGTCAGGACGGAGGTGCGTTGTTGGGGAAGTATGGAGGGGACCATCCACTGCCCACGCTGGAGAGGGTCTCTCATTGCCACTGTGGTTAATATAGAAACTTTCACCACCATCCCATTGACTCAAAGGGTGGAGTCCAACCTGCACTTCATCAGACTTCAAGAGCAGAACCACGGCCCATGTAGACCAGGTGATGCCCCTGCCAGACAAAGCTGATCAGGACTCCGGGTCTCACCTTCCCCAGTGGTTCTGCAGGGCGGGGCAGGGAGGGAGAGGTGGGTGCAGAAGGAGGTGGAGGTGCAGAGACGGGGGCAGGAGCAAACCAGCAATCAGCAGAGGAAATCCAGTCAATTGCATCGTTCTCTAGCATCCGTCTCCACATGGACCCCCACCCCCACCCCCCAGCGAGCCCGGGTCCCAGCTCTCAGCACAGGTGGGGTGATTCTAGTGCCAGTGACTTCTCCGGCCGGGGCAGGGGATGAAGCTGGGCCTGACCTCTTTTCAGGTTAGCTATTTATTAGCAGTTTGGCATCTGCACAACTTATTGCTCCGTTTGCTTCCGTTCTGCTCCAGCAGGGACACACGGCTCCTCTTCCATCACTGGCGCTGGGCTGGTTTCTCTCGCGGTTCCCTTCTCCCTGCATTGATTTCGCTTTTGGAAAAAATGATTTTCCCTCCTTTGAATAGTATAATTACCGGGCCCCTCCCCTCCCCTCTGCGCTGCAGCTTGTCCCGCTGGGCGTTGAGGGAAGCACAGAGAGAGACAAATGCTCCGGTCTGACACCGCCGCTCAGAGGAAGGGAGCTGGGCTTGCATGGGCAGGAGGGTCTGGTCCACGTGCTCTTTGGGTGGTTGGGAAGAGATCCCAGGCTGGGAGCTCCCGGAGAATCGGGAATGCACAATGCTCGCTTGTACCTCTGAACCCCCTGGCTGGCGCAGGTGCACACCCTGAAATTGACTCTGTGGAGCAAGTCCCATACTGCGGCTCCAGAGCGGAGGGGCCTTTGTTCAAGTCCTCGACTTCCTCCAGAACGAGCCCTCAGAGCCGGGTTTGCCAACAGGAAATGAACCGGCCACATAATCAGAAGGAACAAGCCAGGGCTGAAAGTCGGCAGGAGAGTTCTAGCATGGCTGTATGGCCGGGGGTCGATTCCCATTTCTACCGCCCATGTTCGTAGATGGGACACGGGCTGCCTCTTTGTACAGCCTCCGGCACAGGGTGTGGGGGAGGGCTCAGGCAGGAGTGCCGCCAACTTTTTTGCCGCCATAGGCGGCGGAAGGTCCCGTCCCCGAAATACCACCCCTGACAGAGGTGGCGGAAGGTCCCGCCCCCGAAATACCGCCCCCGACAGAGGTGGCGGAAGGTCCTGCTCCCGAAATACCGACGATGACCAGGGCAGCCAAACATCCGTCCGCCGCGGTCACCACCCCCCAAATGTTAGCGCCCTAGGCAACCGCCTAGGTCGCCTAATGGGTTGCGCCGGCCCTGGGCTCAGTACCAATCATTAACAGCACAGATTGGCTGGACCCCCCTCTCATTTATGCGCAGGGCCTTGTCTATCACTCTGTCAATGTAAGGGGGCTGTAAAGGGGGCAGGAATGGCCCTCAGTGAACACTCCCCCCCCCAAGCAAGCCCTGCTCCCAGCCCTTTGCGTAAGGAGCAAGATCTGGGGCATGGCCACAGCACACTGCACCACGACCGTTCACTGCCCCCCAGGGCACCATACGGAGGCAGAGCGTAGATTAGAGCAGCCCCGAGGCTGTTCTAACTTACTCCAGAGAGCACTGCAGGGAGTGCCGAGGAAGCTTAAAGCCCCTCCGTCCATATCTGCCTCTGCAGCAGGGTCGGGGTAACTGGGAGTCAGACCTGTTGTCTGCCTGCGGGCATGTCATGCCCCTGCTCTGTGCCTCAGTTTCCCCATCTGCAAAATGGAGATACTCTTCCTCTCCTGGGGAGAGGATGAGCTAATGTCAGCAAAGCTCTGTGTAACTGCTAAGTATCATTACATGGCTGAGGGGAAGGGCTGCCTTTCAGCAGCAAGCGAATCGTCGCGCTCTAGGAATGAAATTTGCATTTGGAGCGGGTTAATTTTGTGCCCCAACTCTTCGGAGGTGAGGCGGCTCTGGCTCCAGGCCCCCTTCTCCCAGAACAGCGGTAATGACGCATTGTAAAGGACAGAGAGAGGCTCCACACCTGGTAGTGCTGGGTGCTGCCCAGCCCAAGTAAGAGACAAGCCCTGCCCCAGAGAGCTTCCCGCCTAAAGAGACAACGGGCAAACGGGCACAGAGAGGGGCAGGGACTTGCCCCAGGTCACTCAGCAGGGGAGCGGCGTCCCACCCACTAGACCACACGTAACCCAAAGCTGCTCTCACACGTTGTGGCCACTGTACACCAGGCCTTTGGGCTCCTGCCGCAGAAATCCACCCGCCCGGACGCCTTGCACTTACCCCCACCGATGGGCCGTAAACCCAACCACATAGGAACCATCTCCCCGCTGGCCTGCTGTTGCAGCCATGCGTCCCTCTCCAGGGCGTCCATGCTCCTGTCCAGCCATTGGCCACGGACCAGGCTAATGGTGCAGGCTTCTCATCCAGAAACAACGGCTCGGATCAAAACGCAGCCCCCTTGGACTCTTCACCCGGCCACGGCTGGCTGCCTGCTACCAAAGGGTGGGGCCTGGGGCGGATCAGAGCCAGACAAGGCTGAGCGAAAGGACTCTCTTTGATTTATTTGCTCAAGATCTCGGGGTGACTCCCTGTGCTTGGTGCTCCGGTCAGCAGGCAGCTGAAGAGAGCTGGCGATGGGCACGGGCGCGCTGCCATGTGCTGCTTTGCACAGCGGCTCATTAGACATCCCCTGCCGAGGGTCTCCCTCGGGTGGTGGTTTTGGGGTACAGTGATAGCCAGATGCTCAGATAGCTGACGGCTGTCTCCGAATCTAGCTCCAAACAATGCCTATTGTAGTCAGCATGTTGCCCAGCCAGGGAGGCGGGTATCGGTCAGTGCCAATGGTAATGGAGCCAAGCACGGCCACTGCTGGGCTGGCCTCTTCCGTCCCCAGGCTCAAAGCCATCGGCACTGTGTGTCTTGGCTAATGCCTGCTGCCGGGGTACTTGATCGGGTCCTGAGAGATTCAGCGGAGTTCCTCTTGGCTTGTATCTTCTGGAGTCCAGTTGTACTCGGAGGGAGACCCAGTTCGGTAACAGGGCTGGGAGAGGGAAGGGGAGACATTTTGGCTTGAACTTCGGCAGGCGGATGGATTCAGCGTGGAAAACAATTCCCCAGGCTAGGCAAGGGCATGCCTAAGCGCCTTGTTTTCGTCCTTCTCAGGGTACATTGCAGCCTTGGGAACGCGGCCCACCTTGCGAGGGAGGAAGGAATTTATACCCACTTCACAGAGGTATTACATAGAGCAACAAGAAGCAAAATAACTCCCCTCTCGTCCAGCACCAGCATCCCGACTCCCATGAGTTCTAACCACTCATCTCCCATGTCTACAAATCCTGCATCTTGGCAGGGGTCAGACTAGATGCCCCTTGCGGTCCCTCCTAACCCTACGGTTCTCTGTCGGACTCCCAGTGCTCACACTTCCCTGTCACAAACCCTCTCACGTGGGGCTCCAGTGTCCGGCCCCGCCTGCGATTGGCCAGACCAGGGCACAGTGGGGGTGAAACACCCCTCTTCAGGTCTGGCCGTGTTCCGCACCATCAGACAACAGGGAGAGAATGGCCAAGTAAGATATTGTTGGAATTGCTGGTTCAGCCACCTCTCCTGTCTGTCTAGCCACATGTGATGCCCCCAGTACAACCGGCTGGAATGGTAGGACACTGCTCCTTGTGGGTCCGGTTCCCTTCTCAGCCACCCCCGGGGAGAGCGGGAAGAACCCCTCTGCTGTCCATGGAGTTAGGCAGGCAAAGAGAAAGGACAATGCGCCCTGCTGTGCCTTGCTTAGGAGGCAGTGTAGTCTACTGGATAGATCACTGCGCTGGGACTTGAGATGCCTGTGTTCTATGCCTGGCTCGGTCACTGACCTGGGGCAAGTCACGGCCCCTCTCTGTACCTCAGTTTCCCCATCTGCAAAATGGGGATAAATGATCTACTTTGAGGCCTACTGATCAGAGCTTGGTCTTATTATTATTGATTAACAGCCTTGTGACGGGGTGTACTTGCCCCGCACTGGAGATGAAAGGGTTAAGCCAGCACTCCTGGCAGCAGAAACCACACCCCCTGGCCCCTGCTGGGCATGCGCTTCCCTATAAAAGGGAGCAGCCCTGCTGCACTCTAGGCTGACTGCTGGAGAGGAAGGATGCACCTTGCAGGCTCCAGCATGGTAGTAGCCAAAACTCCAGACCGTGGGAGCCAGCGGTGCCGAGACCCAGGCAGATGCCTGGATATCTGCAGACACCCAAGGGAGGTTGGAGCTGCTGGGAGCAGTGCCGGCTGAGGCGCTCGGAGAACCCGAAAATGTCCAGACCACAGCATCAGGAAATACAGTAGGAGGTAGCCCAGGGGAATTAGACAGTGGACCCGTTAAAGGACTGGATCTAGAGTTAGTGGGTTTCGGTTGGATCCCAATGGCACAGGCACTCACCTCTCCCAGGCACTTGGCTGGGACCCCTGGAGAGGGAGGGCCTGGGTCCCCTGCCCCAGGTGGTGGCCCACTTCCCCAACTCTGATCATTAGGCCGCATAGCACTGCTAAGGAGGGCAACCTTATTGACTCTGGCCAGTAGGCTGCCCAGCCATGTTGAGGAGGTCAGCCACACTGACTGGCCACTGGGCCACACAGCCTGCCTGAGAGGGTGTTTATATTGGCTCTGGCCATTGGGCTGTACTGCCCTGAGGCTAAGGCAAGCAGGCAGACTTAACCGCGGGGCTGCGACACTGGGGCTGCTGCCCCCCCAAAGGGGCATGGGGTGGACTTGCCTCGTAACAAGCCTGAACTTGCGAAATGAAAGCCGAGGCATCTGGGAGGCAGCACTGGGTCAGATCTCTGGTGCCCGGCTGGGGAGACAGTGCCCCGGGGAGGGAGGGGGTGATAAGGCAGCACGCAAGGCCATGCCCATCCCCACTCTCCAGGGCCTGCACCACACTCGGCTTGTGAAGACAGCCACAGACATGCCCCGAGCGGAAGGCAGGCTTGCAATCCCTCTACTCATTAAATTCCTTTGTTGGGCACATATAGTACCCCCCCGCCCCGGGCTCACCCCTGGCAGAGCTACTTACGTCTGTGCAAAGCAGGCCTGACTCTCCCAAGCACTGGGCCTGGTGTGTGCTGAGCTGGAGGCCAAGAGCCAGCAGATGCCGTCATTCAGGATTCCCCTGCCTCCTGGGAGAATCCCAGCTAGTATACAGCCACTTAAGCTGCTGCTCCTCTACTGGTCCCACTTCCAGTGTACAGGGCGTGGCCTGGGGAAAGGGGCGTGGCTAGGGCTCCCAGCTTCCATTTGGTCTCCAGTTGCTGGAACAGTGTCTGGGGATGGTTGTGAGGTGACTCAAAATAGAGCAGCCTTAAGGCTGCTCTACTCTGCACTGGAGACTGGCAGGTTGGGACCAGGGTGACACACAAGCTGTTTTTTGAGAAGTGCGCAGCACTTGCCGCTTTCTTTGTTCTCAGCTCGAGCTGCGGGTGCTCAGCAAGTCTGGAACCCCAGCCCCAGGAGAGCTCAGACTACAGCACCCAGAACCAATAGCCATCTTTGCAAATGCAGCTGTGTGAGTATATGCCTCAGTGTTTGGAAATTAACTGGGGCGGGGGGGTGTCACAAACCTGTGCAGTGGGTGCCCTTCATGGCTCAGTTCCTCCTACCAATATCCCGATGCCCCTCTTGCACTGAAAGACATGATCTCTGTATTGCAGGTGGGGAAACTGAGGCACAGCAAAATGACACATCTGTGGTCACTCAGAGATGGGAACAGAACCCAGAAGTTGCTGGCTCCTGCACTGCTGTTCACTCCCCCAGCTTGTGCCTTAGTCTAGTGTCAGGCCTGCCACCCTCAGCACTGGAGCCTCTGACCCCCTGGGGTGGGGAAGGTGAGAGGAGATGGGGCAACTGCATCAGGTCCCCTTTGTGCCATGGGCAGCTGGGTGGATCCCATGGGGTGCATTTGGGGGAGCTGCACCTGGCCTTTAGCTCTCTCTGTCCAATGGGTGACTGGAAACATGCAGTAGGATGACAGACCAGCTGGGGGGGGGACACACTCGGGGCTGCTGGCTGCACCCCGGGGGTATTCCCTCTTTTGGCCACTGCCATGTGGAGACACTGAATGGGTGACCCACCAGGTGCTGCCAAATCCAAAACTAGGAAACAAGGGAGGTTTTGCCCTTGTCCTCCAAGAGAACCCCTCTGCCTGGAGTGGGGGGAGCCGCTGAGCTCTCCCCAGCAGGCAGGTGGGCAGGAGCCTTTAGTCTGACTGGCTCAGGAAATCCTGGAGAGCAAGGAACACAGATCCAGCGCGTAGGGCGGGGGTGCACCTGTGGCTCTGTATTTAATAGGGTGGTTGTTTGGGGGGTGACTTTTTATTAATGGGCTGGAAGGAGAATGAAAGAAGGCCCTGAAATATCATGTAAACCATGGACATGGTGAGACGGGAGGTGACGCAGCTGAGATCTGAGCCACGTCCCTCCGGTCTGCTCGGCCCTGCTCTGACGCTGATGTGCTGGGTCCCAGGCTGTGGGTTTTGAGCACCTCGGTATTTGGGGGCTGAGACACATGGGGCCTGTTTCTCTGAGGTGCAGAGCGCCCCCAGTGCTGACTGACAGCCATGGGAGCTGCAGGTGCTCCGCACCTCTGAAAACCAGCTCTCCAAAGAGCACCAAAGTAGGGGGGGGGCATTTGCTAATGCAGGTCTCTGCGTGCCTCAGTTTCCCAGCTGTAATATGGCACTGGTGCTGTAACGGCGGCTTCCTCCCCCAGGTTGCTGAGGGACATGGTTTGAGCCTGGCTGAGGGAGATGGAAAGTGGCTTGGGGACAAGGGGGTGCCTGTCCTCAGGAGATAAGAGCTGCAGAGGGGGGTGCTGGCTGAATCAAGGAGTTGCTGGAGTTTTAAGACTTTCTTGGGACACCCCATGACATTCTGGCTGCTCCAGCTCCCCAGGGGTGCGGTGAGGGTTCAGTAGCCAGTGGTTTTTATGGAAACTAAGACTTCCCCCCCCCCCCCCCCCTCGCATGCACACTGGTCTCTGCCTGGCTGGACTGCAGGTGGGCTGCGTGGCAGGTTCGTAAGGCTGCTCTCAGAAAGGGCTGATTCTGCGGAATTCCTGCCAACCCTTCCCTTTCCTTTACGGTGGCCTTGCAAGAACCCGACAACAGCCAGAAATTGCCATTGTCTCCACCCTGTTCATCACCCCGCTTACGATTTCCTGGCAGCTGTAGGGATAAAGACACAAGATCCATCCAGTGGCACTAACGGAGAATCTCTTAGCAGTCAAGTGCCCATGACAGAGTTGTGCAGTTCTGATTCCATCCAGCAGAGGGCAGGGACACAGACCTCTGAAGATTATGGGTGATTAAAATCCACACCTGCAGCACCGTAAATGTACACTGGGTTTTGCAAAGGCAGGTTCCGTGGCTGGGTAAAACCAGGGCCGTTATCTGCCCTAGCAGGGTCTAATGCGGATAGCTGCCCACCAGCGCGGAACGGCTGAGGCATTATATTGCCCGATGGTTTTATAAACCCTGACAGGTGTGGGGCTGTTGCGGGGGGAATGTGCTGCAAAGGGGGGGCCTTAGGCACAGCTTGCCCCCTGTCAATTCAGGCCTGAAATACAATGTATGTAATGAGACTGCTGGAATGGGGAGAGAGACACACACACACACCCCCCTGGCAAGCCTGTTAATTAAAACAGCTCCTTAAATACAGCTCCTGCCAGAGAACAATGGCCCACTGCAGCCCGGTGTTCTCTGACAGTGGCTGATAGCAGAGCTTCAGAGGACACGCTCCAATCAACAAGCATCAGGGCATAAACTGAGGCTGCCTAAGTGCACCTAATTATGTACTTAATTGGGCGGCATGGCAGGAACCCCTCCTGAGCTGGAGGAAGTCAGCCTGGCTCGATTGATTCCAATGGTGGGTATTGATGTAGGATCTGGCCCCATCTCCATTTCCTCCTCTCTCGCCAGGCAGTAGCGGCTGTGGGCCTGAAGCTTGTTGATTTTAGTATGTCTGGCTTCTCTGAGATGGCCTCTGCTGAAATCCAGAGTGTGCACGTGCACGCACACACTTGTGCACACACGCACACACTTGTGCACACACAGGCATCGTCTCTTCCAGCTCTTTGGTAGGCCTCGTCCCCCCAGATAAAAAGGGGGCAGGGCTAGAAGGCTCTAGAGGCTCACCAGGGACACATGCGGCGTAGCCGGGAGTCCTAGAGGGCACCGATCAGCAGCACAGGGGGGCGCAGTCTCCACGGCTTCTGTGGAGGTGGGGTGGTGGAAGCAATGCTCCATCCCCATTGGGGAAGGGGTGACTTGGCTGCACGCCCCGCTGGCTAAGGAGGGAGCAGGACCAGACAGCTCTATGCTGAGGAGACTCCAGATGCCATTCCCGTGCGGGGGGAGCAGAGCCCAGAGCAGCTCCAGCCCCCAGTCAGCGAGTGAGGGGATCCTGGGGTGTGGTGGAGGGGAGGGTGTGTGCCAGAATTTCCCCCTTACTGTGTGAAGTGGGTGAAAGGGAGCCAGGCTCCAGCCTTGTTCACGTGGGCCATGCACTTTGAGATCCTCGCCTGGGAGCCGCTGGAGCGATGCAAAGCCGGGTCGGGCTGGGGCTGGTGGCGCATGCGGACAGGATAAGCTGGGGTCCGGCAGATTGCTGGGGGAGGGAATAACGCCTCATGGGGGTGAGTCAGCCAGAGACCCTCCCCCCACAATCCCTCTCTTCTCCCTGAACCTTTGCGCAGCATGCAGGAAAGACTCCCACTGACTGCAGTGAAGCAGGGTCCAGGCAGAGGGAGGTGCCTGGTGACCTCCATTGTTTTCCATTTTCACCCCATCTCTGCAATTCTGGCTCCAGAGCCAGGGCAGCAGATCTCTTGTGCTGCATTTACTGGGTCCAGACCAACCCCCCCACCCCCCCACAAGGGCACCTCTTCCTGTGTTCTTCCCAGCCTGGCTCCAGGGGCTGGGAGAAGCAGTAAGGAAGGGGGCGGGGGACGTGCTGTCCAACCCAAAGCACAATGCTGGCCTGCCCTAGCTGTAGGGAACCCCTCTTGGCATCAGTAAGGGGGGCTGTGTCTAGAACCCAAGCGACACAGCACCTGCTGCGGGACCCTACCACTGGCTTCCTCCTCTCCCTGCATTGCTGGCATGGGGGTGGGGAGGGTTAGACCCCATCTGAAACTCGGTGCAAATGCTCCATCTCGCCTCCTGCTACACTAAGATCTGGGCCAAGCACGGCCTTCACCTGCTACCGGCAGCTCCAGCCCTAGATTTTACGGGGCCTGTGTCCATGTGTGTGTTTGGGGGTCCCAGCCAGCCTTCCATCGGGGAGCAGGGTGGCTTCAGGGCCCATGGGGGAGGTGGAGTGGCGGGCTAGGGAGAGGATTCTGGCCCTTGTGGTCTCTTCTAGCCCTATGATTCTGTAGCAGTGAGCCCACTGCTGGCGAGATCCTTGCTTGCGTAGAAGGAGGCCTCTGGAGCAGGGGCCGTTCCCAGATGCAGGGCTGCATTGCACACAGCTAGCGCCAGCCCTGGCTTTTCACACCCCGCTCACGAGCCAGGAAACGCCCACCCAGCCATGCACGCTGCTCCCTTTGGTGCCTTGCACAGATGTGCAAGCTGTGTGGAGGTGAGTGATGCCTCCAGCCAGGAGATCACAGCCTGGGGGGAGGGGTCGATGCAAGGGGGGGGGGTAAGGAAGGCGGGTCGTGTGTCCCCAGCCCTCTGAAGCTGGTAGATGTCATTCTTCTCGCTCCCCCATGACCAGGTCCCAGCATGAATGATGCGCAGAACGGAATGAATGAAAAGTGCTGTCGCTGGCTGCTCCGCCGGATCCGGCAGCAACACGGGGCGAATACCAAGCGAGCGGCCAACCGGGGCGGGGGAGGGGACCCAGCGCAGGTGGGGAAGGGGAAATAAATCACAGCGGAGTGGGGGGCTGGCGAGGCGGCTGGTGTGTATGAGGCCAAGGGCGGCGTGCGTGGGAGAGGGGGGAGATGGCTGGAAATTTCCAGTGCAGCCAGAGGGGAGCCAGGCTTCCATCTCACCAACCTGGCTACCGCTCAGAGCCCGGGGACTGATCCTCTCACGCCAGTGTGGAACGGGAGTCAGTGGAGTGAGCCTGCTGGGGCCGAGAGGGGAACTGGGCCAGTTCAGAGCAAAACTGCCTTGCACGACTCCCCTTCTAGCCTCCGTGGCCTGCTCTCAGGAGGCGCCGCGCCCCAGTGATCCCCATAGGCGGGCCTTCCCTGGGCTGGCCAGGGTCAGCGGCTCTGGGGTTTGCTGGGTCCATCCCCTCCTGCCTACGATGCTTGTTGGTGTAGAAGGCCCCTTTCCCACAGAGCTAGCACTGCATGACACCGACACTGAACAGCTCTGCAAAGACACAGTAACGGAATGAAAAATATTGAGGGAGGTTGATTTAAGGTGTGCTGTAGGTATAAGGGGGCTGTCAAAGATTGCATGCAAGGCATTCTGGGAGCTGAGCACCAGGTGCACACAAGACATGTAGGTGGGGGTAGTAACGTTAAAGGGCCTGATCCTGAGAGGCCCCCCAGTGGAAGCTGAGGATGTGTGGAGACATCTTGCAGGACTGGGACCCGAGTGAGCAAGGAATCGAGCAGAGATGTGGAACTATGGGCTGGGGTGCAAACTAGGCTCTGGACACCAGCGGGACTCGCGTCTGGGGGTGATCTGGCTGGTTCTACGGAGTCCGGGCCTCTCGCCCCAGCTCTGCCTTGGCATTGCTGTTTAACTCTTGGCAAGTCGCATCCCCTCTCTGTGACTCAGTTTCTCCATCTGTAATCCGTAATGGGGCCCACTGTTGTAAAACCTTAGGAGATCTCTGGATGAGAAGTGAAAACTCAGCCGACACCAGGGCCCGGCTGTGTTGCACAGGGATGCGGATGTCGTTCTGCCATGCGAGACGCGCAGGTGGGCCTGTGCCGGGCTCAGGAGCAGACGTAGTCTTTGCCCTAAGGAGTGAGGCAGCCAGAGGGTGGGTGCCAGTCCTCCCCAGCTGGGCAGATCTGTGCCACGGCCGGCTGGCAGCACCATGGGGGGTGCTTAGGGGAGCAGCTTGAGAGCTACTTGGCCACAGTGTGCGGAGGGCGCCCCAGGCAGACCAGGGTTGAGAGGGGAGACGAGCGATTGGAAGGCGTTGGCTGCCTGGCTGAAAGAGCACAGCTGTGGACATGTGGCCTTTGGCTAAGGACCCAACCATGGGCCTCAGGATGCCTCAGATTCCCTGTGCCCATGTGGCAGAGTCACCCCATCTACCCCATGTCACTGATCCCTGTCTGCAAAGTGGGGGTCATGGCGGGGCTGGGGGGAGCTCCGAAGCGTGGTGCTGAGACTTCAATATGTACCAGGTCCCAGCTGTGCCCGGGATTTATTTTATCGTGATTGTTATTTTAACCATGGCCGTGATCCTGTTGCCGTCTGCATCAATGGGAGATTTTGTCCCTTTACTTCACTGGGATAGGGGTCTGGCTCATTTCCTTTTCCCAAGACACCCCCCCCCCCGGTCCCTCCCCCTCCAGCAGTAGGGAAATGGGCGGGGGTGCTGTCCTTGGCCCTGATGCTGCTCTTTCCCTATCAGCTGCTATTTCCAGCGCTGAATAATACGCCAACCACAGTGACACCGCCTGCAAATCAGCCCATGAGAGCTGTTAATTGTAGGGCCTGGAATAACACACGAGGCGGTGAAGGGGGCTCGGGGGAGAATAAATAGGTCCCTTTGTACAGCCTGACGAGTTTAAAATAATCCACTGTCCACGCCATGAAAGCCACGTTTTGGGGCAGAAACAGCTCCACATTGGCAGATCCTCTTCCGCTCAGCCGAAGGCAGCCTGGCTTATCTGTTTCCATTGCAACCTATTTCCTGCCTGCTGCCAGGGCGTAAGAATGACGCCTCAACCAGGTCTTGAATCTGTGCAGAGAACGTCCCACCTGGACTGGCTTTAAGGCCCAGAGCCTTTAGCCAGTCAGAAGCTTTTGATTGATTGGCTTAACCCACTGGGTTTTCCTCCTCATCAGCTGTTTCACATCCACTTTAGCTGTCTCCATAATTTCACAGGGGTTTCTATGGAAAGATGCTCACACACCTCCACTGACAACCTGGTCTTGGCAGAAGGCCCCAGGCGAGGGGTGCATTAACTGATGTGGTTATTCGATCTAGGGCTGCCGCAGTTACGGGTCTGTTGGTACTTCTTTCCCAAGCCCCTGTTTTAAAGGTTTATTACAGCTTGTCCCAGATTGGAAATGGGGATAAAATGGTCTCACTCCAGGAGGAAATTTTGCCTTTGGTACGTTTGCTTTGAAATCAGCCAGCGAATTTTTAAGTGGAATGGGTCACGTTTCTGAGCGAAGGGAGGCTTATATCAAAGGTCTGTGGGATTTTATTTATTTATTTAAGACATCCGGTCAAATATCTTGCACAAAGCCCAGGGTTGGGGTGTGTTTGTGGGGGGAAGGTGCAAGAAACAAGACAACAAAGGGTCCACAGAACAAAAAACGTGGCTTTATATGCCCTGGCTTAGCACAGTCACACCAGGAAATTGTTTGGTTTTTAGGGTTTTTTCTCAGCTCCTCCCGCTTTTATCCCACATGGAAATGGAAGAACATATGGTCCCCAAATACTCAGCAATGGGAACGATCTGAGGGGAACCGATCAGGACGTTTCTCAGGAAAGAGGGACTTTCCAACAGTTAGCACAACGCGGCCCCGATCTCTCAGGCCCAGCCTTTTCCAGGTATTACGGCAGTGTGACGAAGTCAGGCCGGACGGCTGCAGGAGGGGCTGGCAAAACAGGTATTAGCCCAGGAATGCTAAAGGTCCTTTTTCCAACAAGCCAGGAAGAGGTTACTTCAGGTCAATTAAGGACACCTGACTCCAATTAAGGGCTGCCTGAAACCTATTAAAATCTCTCTCCTGGTGAGATAGAGGTGGGGGAGAGATGGGGTTGCAAGCAGCAGGGAGAGCAGCTTCTCTAGTGTGAGAGACTGCGCCCCTCCCTATCGGGGAGACATCCAGACCCAGTGCCTGTTCAGAGGAAGGGCTGAGACCCTGGGGCCAGTGACGGGACGCCTGCCCCACTGCGGGGGCCAGGGAAAGGTCTCCCCATTTGTTATTTCCCTTGGTTTGGCAGAGGCCTACCGGGGAGGGCTCTGAGAAACAAACCCCGAAGAGGGAAGACAGACAGGCTCCAGAGTGGGGCTGATTTACCCCAGGCCCTAGTCCTGCCAGAGGAGGGAGCATTAAGTCTGGCGAGGCAGAAGGGGTGCCTTGCCAAATCTGCCCCTTGGTGCCTAGCACAATGGAGCCTCTAAGTGCTACTGTAATAAACTAATAATCAGGGCAAACAGCATCTCTTCATTTCTGATTTAAAATGAGGTACTTTCAGATAGGGTGACCAGATGTCCTGATTTTGTAGGGACAGTCCCGATTTTTGGGTCTTTTTCTTATATAGGCTCCTATTACCCCCCCCCCCCCCATATCACCACCACCACCTGTCCCAATTTTTCACATTTGCTGTCTGGTCACCCTACTTTCATACTAGATTTTCCTGACTTGTCGGGGGTCATCGGAGATCTTTGTTTAAAGACCCACTTTCCACCCTCCCCCTTCCTGTCTGATCCTGATAGGAGGCATCACATGACCTGACTTTGTGTTGCCACATTCCTTTCCATGGCAACAGACTGTGTTCTCACAAATGAAGGATGATGACTTCTGGCAGGAGAGGAGGACACACAGCTAAGGTAGTGGGTCCAGTCTAGGACTGGAGGCCAGTGACTCTGCCTGGAATCTACGCCAGGGGTGTATTGGCTGACACCGGACTAATCACCACCGTTCTCCCTGTGCCTTGGTTTCCCCAGCTATATCATAATACCGCCGAGGGGCACGAGAGGGTCCGTGCATCCCCCCTCTGCAAAGTGCTTTGAGATCCCTGCGTGAAGGGCCTTGTCGATGTAAATTCTGTTTTATAAATCCCATTCCAGCTGCTTGGCTCCTGAGGGAGCAGTGCATGCTGGGAGCTGCAGTCTGCACTGGGTGCACCTCTGTATGGAAGATGGGAGCACCTGAAAACAGCCTCTGAGGTTGGCGGCGCTGCTGGGCACATGGCACTCGCTTATTTAGGTGCCTAGACAAGGATTTAGGGCTGGTTCCCCCTGAATCTGTTTGGTGATTTTCAAAAGTCACTGACAGCCTAGAAGCCTCACTTTCGGTGCTGGTTGTTGACTATCTTACCTACAGATTCCAAGGGGGTGCGGCTTTCTCTCTGCCATGGCATCAGGGTTAGCCCAGCAAACAACCAGGCAGAGCCAATACTGGGGCCGAGCTAGCAGCTGAGAACGCCCCTTTCCTTCCTTCCTGGGGCCTGCCAGGTACCGGGAGAGCCGGGGCTGCATTTGACAAAGGGGCGGCAATACGCTAGCTGTGACAGCTAGGCCAAGGCGCAGAATAGCGGCACCAGACGGCTGCAGAAAGATGTCTCCGCGTGACAGAGACAACCGGCCAGACTAGACATGTTGTTCTCTGCATAATTGTTGCCCTCGGCCTGGGTCTTGCTTTTCTTTTCTTTTCTTGGGCTTAGGAGGAAAAGTGGCTGAGTAGCTCCTCTCTGTTCCTGCCTCTGGAGCACAAAGGAAGGCGCTGGAGAATCTTACTGGGGTCCTTCGGATGCTTGAACAGAGGCAGGGAGTGTTGTCAGAGGGAAGAGAATGGTCAGAAGCTGCTCTCTCTGCTCCCAGGCCGAAGCATAGGCCTCGGGTGTTCCTTCCTGGGAGCTGGGCCTGTGACTCGCAGTCACACTGGCAAGAGCTCAGCTCCAACTTTTGGCTCCAGTGCGGTAGCCCACCCCCAGGAGCTCCCGGGTTTCTCAATGAGGGGCCGGGTGAGAGGGGGATTCGCCCCTGTTCTCAATGGGCGCTGACTGGGTCCTGAGCATTGGAGGAAGTTCTGGTCACTCCATGTGCGTGAGCTCCTCTGAAAATCGGGCTCCGGTTATGGGAATGGAGCGCTTTGAAACCCAGCCCTCGGGGGGCGACTGGGGAGCAGCGTGCCAAGCGCTGCAAACTGGGAGACATGGGTGGGAGGATGGCTTCACGCTGAGCTGGTGTTAGACGCTCCTGGGTGCCGTTGATTGAGGCTGGCCTTTGCCAAAGCGGCCTCTGATCTGGGGTGCCCGGCTAGGGGCTCCTCTGGGGCATCCCAAAGGAGCGGCGCTTTCTGGCAAGGCGGGCAGGACTGTGTTGGCAGGGGCAGGGGCTGGTATATTTTTCCTCAATGGCTCAGGAACTCAAATGAGCCGCACAGAAAATACGCCGGAAAGAGGTGGCTCGGGGACCAGTGATACTGTTAGAAACAGACTTTCAAGCTGTGTGAGTCGTCTTTGTCCGACTCCAGCGTCCGGCATGTGCAGTGTTGACATGTGGTGCCACGCGGCTTGATTCCCGTCAGGAGCTCTGCACCCAGGTGGGGAGTTATTGGCTTTCATGTGCCTCTGTCCCAGTCCCATTCCATCATGGAGAGAATTTAGCCATCAGCCTAGCAATGGGTAGGCTAGTTTTGGGGAGATTCAAACCCTCCCTGCAGCCACGCAGAGTTTGGTGAAGAACTTGAAGGTGAGGCAGGGTGGCCTAGTGGTTAGAACCAAGGGCTGGCACTGGGAGTCCTGACTTTGTTTCCCAGCTGTGGCCGGGGGGGGGGGGGGGGGGAGGTGTGCACGAATGAGTGGGTTAAGTGCTCCGTGCCTCGGTTTCCCCATCAGTAAAATGGGTGAATGTAACCATAATAATCCATCCTTCCCTCCGACTGGGTGGAGCCGATGGTTTTGAAATGCCTTGAGATCCTCAGATGAAACTCAGTCTGGGAAGGGCCCATTTATTAGTGTGACAGAGAGACGGCTGCCCGCTGGCCCTGGGGTTCGGACACTTTGGAGTCCATCTAGTGTATGCCAGGCTGCTCCCACAAAGCAGGCCCAGGGCGGCTGAAGGAGACTGATTAGCGGAGCAGCCCGATTCGCTCTGTCGCTGACCCCCTCCCAAGCTGGCAGCCAGCGATAAGCAGCTGGCTAGCTGCGCGGCTTTGAGATAAAATTCCCTTTGAGATTGCAAAGGGCTATTTCAGGCCCGTTCTGGTCACCTTGGATTTCTTTTCAGATCACAAAGGTTCCCTCCCCTCCCTTCGTTATTTTGTCCTTTGCCAGCTGGAAACCCTGTTGGGGGCCGTTTCCCCGAGCTGAAATACAGAACTGCGAGCAGCTGCCTGGCCCAGCCAGAGACGACGGCTGTTGAGATCAGGGCAAAGACGCCCCCTGACTTGTGCCTTCCCTCCCCCCCCCCCCGGGGGTCAAATGCAACATTTTTGCAGTGAGAGAGGCCCCCCCTCTCACCCGGCCCTGCAGCAGGTGCCAGGAGCTACAAGCCACGGGCTCTCATCTGAGGTCTCCCCAGTATCTCTGAGCCCTCAGTAGCCAAGGCCCTGCCTGTGTGATCGCTAGCAGAGGTTGGACGAGATCACTGCAGGCAGAGCTGGGAATGGGAACCAGCCAGGTCTCTGATGTGACGGACAAACCACATCTGCTTTGCCCACTGCCGCTCAGCAGAAAGGACTCTATTGTGGGTGTGGGGGGGTCTCTCTCCGGTGGCCAGAGTAAACAGAAGGGTTTGTGAGTCTGCTGCTGCCTCCTAGCTGGCCAGGATGCCAGCTCTGATGTGTAGCTCCAGGGATCCCAGGTTCAAGGCCTGTGGGAGACACAGACAGGGACATGGTTCCCCTTTGTCTGTGCTGCTTCTAACCACCGGACGGTCCCGGGGCGGCTCGAGAGGCTGGAGGAAGCTGCACTTCTGCCTCTGACCAGAAAGGGGCGCTCTGTTTGTCTGTGGGGCTGATGGGGAGAGCTGGGAGGGTTCTGGGGGGAGGGAGAAAAGAG